>NC_142072.1:9897500-10069375 GCF_059756535.1 Pantherophis guttatus
CTTGACTTTGCTTGTGGGAAGCCAGCTGAGAATGTCACAAAGAGTGATCATCACATAACCCTGGGATACGACAACTGTTTTTTTAAAAAAAAAATTGATTTATTTGCCACCCTTCTCCGGAGACTCAGGGCAGCTTACAAGGCGTTAAGCAATAGCCTTCATACTTTTGTATATTTTATACAAAGTCAGCTTATTGCCCCCACAAACTGGATCCTCAATTTACCTACCTTAGAAAGGATGGAAGGATGAGTCAACCTTGAGCCTGGCAAGATCCGAACTTACTTTAATTGCAGACAGCTGGTGTTAAATTACAGTGCTTAGTCTGCAGAGCTATCCAGGCTCCGTTGTTGTAAGATATGTGCCTTTTTGCCAAGTGCCTGAATTTTAATCGCATGATGGGGTGAATATAAAATGATAGAGTTGGAAGGGACCTTGGAGGTCTTCTAGTCCAACCTCCTGCTTAGGCAGGAAACCCTATACCATTTCAGGGTGGATGCTGCAGAGGTCGTAAGTGCAAAGACCAGCCATAAGTCACTTCTGTTGTCATTTCAAATGGCCACTAAACAAACGGTTGTAAGTCAAGAGCTACTTACAGCTCACAGCTACTCTGTCTCTGAACGAGAAGGGTCTCCCATTGAGCCATCCCTGTCGTTTAGGTAAAAACGTTTCTATCCTATTCTTTCCATGGGCAACAAAGCACCCCCTGCAAAATTATAACTCTTTTTTTTAATAATATATATTTATTTATAATTGACTGATCTTTATAGATCGGGACTCCTTGTGCACAGTCACTCATGCCTTTGTCACGTCACCCCTGGACTACTGCAACGCTCTCTACATGGGGCTCCCCCTGAAGAGCACCCGGAGGCTCCAGCTGGTGCAGAATGCGGCCGCGCGGGTGATTGTGGGAGCGACCTGGTATGGGCGCTCCCATATAACACCTCTCCTGCGCAAGCTGCGCTGGCTCCCAGTGGTCTTCCGGGTGCGCTTTAAGGTGTTGGTTCTCATCTTTAAAGCGCTCCATGGCTTAGGGCCAGGTATTTGCGAGACCGCCTGCTGCTACCGATAACCTCCCACCGGCCAATACACTCTCACAGAGAGGGCCTCCTCAGGGTGCCGTCGGTCAGGCAATGTCAGCTGGCGGCCCCCAGGGGGAGAGCCTTCTCTGTGGGGGCACCCGCCCTGTGGAATGAGCTGCCTCCTGGAATACGACTGATCCCGGACCTCCGGACCTTCCGTAAAGCCCTGAAGACGTTTTTATTCCATCAAGCCGGCCTAGCCTAAATGGTTTTTAAATTGGGATTTTAAATTTTATGGATTTGGGGGTTTTAAATTGGGAAGCTAGTGATTTAATTCTTTTTAATTATCTTAACTTTTGTATTTGTATGTTTTTTAATTTTGGCTGTTCACCGCCCTGAGTCCCTTCTGGGAGAAGGGCGGTATACAAATTAAATAAATAAATAAATAAATAAATAAATAAATAAATAAATAAATAAATAGTGCCTTAGAGGGTAGTGTGGAGACTTGCCTTAGGCTCTAACCATGGAAAGTGTGGTGGAGCGCTTGAAATGATCACAGAGATGGCTGCTTTTCATCTCAGGCAGCAAAGCTCATCATTAAATGAGTGTCCCAAGAGTGATTTGTGATTTTGTAACCCTTTCTTTGTCCCTGGACTTTATTGAGCAAAAAAACCCAACAACAGGAAATTAAAGGAAATGAGCCTTAAGGCTATGTTCTCAACCTTCTCAATTCAAAAAAAGGTGTGGACTTCAACTCCCAGAATTCCCCAGCCAGCGTATACTGGCTGGGAAATTCTGGGAGTTGAAGTCCATACATCTTCGAGCTGCCACGGTTGAGAAACACCACTTTAAGGAGTTCTTAAAATGATCTGGTTTTTTAGGAGCCGCAGGACTGCTTTATTTTTACTTACCATCGTGACATTTAGAGTGCTAAAAAGTCCCTCTGGCTTCTGCAGCTGAGCTCTTTTCAGACAGAAATGTTTTAACCCCCTGCTTGAAACAGAACCAAACAAATGTCTTTCGGATGCGGGCGACTCCCTCCAGGTGTCTTCCTGGTAAAATCGGACTACCGTCCCCATCATTCTCCGCTAGCAGGGCCAGAGGTTCCCCCTCCCCACCCTGGCCCAATTTAGAATTCTGACAGACCAGGTTCCTAAAGTCCCTGAGGAACATAGATTGCATCCAGTTTTGGTCACCAGACTATTAAAAAAAAATGTTTGAGACTCCTAGAGTGCAGAGAAGAGCAACCAGGATGATCAGGGGCCTAGAGACTAAAACTTATGAAGAACGGTTACAGGAACTGGGCATGGCTAGTCTAGTGAAGAGAAGGACCAGGGGGGACATGATAGCAGTGTTCCAATATTTGAGGGGCTGCCACAGAGAGGAAGGGGTCAAGCTATTTTCCAAAAATAGATTGTTTGCCAGACAAGGAATAATAGATGGAAACTGATCAAGGAGAGATTCAACCTGGAAATAAGGAGAAATTTTCTGACAGTGAGAGCAATCAACCCATGGAACAGAAATTGCCTTCAGAAGTTGTGGGAGCTTCATCCCTGGAAGCTTTCAAGAAGAGACTGGACTGCCATCTGTCAGAAATGGTGTAGGGTCTCCTGCTTGGGTGGAGGGTTGGACTAGATGACCTACAAGGTCCCTTCCAACTCCGTTAATCTGTAAAAACATTTAGTTTCTGAGCATAGCCAGACCATCCACCCCACATTGGAACCTGGGTATGGGTGTGAAGGATGCATGGTTAGAACGAAAATTCTGTGGCTAAGCGAAACATTTGTTAAGTGAGTTTTGCCCCCATTTGACGGCCTGCCTTGCCCCGGGTGTTAAGTGAATCACGGCAGCTGTTAAGCTAGTAACCTGGTTGTTAAGTGAATCTGGTTTCCCTATTGACTTGGCTTGTCAGAAGCTCATAAAAAAGGGATCACATGCCCCCCCCCCGGACACTGCGACTGTCATAAATACAAGTCAATTGCCAAATGTTTGAATTTTGATCGCGTGACCCTGCAACGGTCGTGAGTGTGAAAAATGATCCTAAATCGCTTTTTCATTGCCGTTGTAACTTTGAATGGTCACTAAATGAACCGTTGTGATTCAAGGGCCACTTGTAAAACTACCTCTCCAACTGAGGCTTTCCTACAACCCTGGAGTCCTAAGGCCGGGCCTGCAGAAGACTACCCTTTCCTTCCATGTGTTCATCCTCACCTGTATGAAATATTCCTGAGCATCTGTCCCCACCTTTCCAATCCATTTCCTTCATGACTCCAAATCCCAGTATCGCAGCGGAAGACATTAGCGGAAAAGAATGATGGCCCCTCCACATCCGGCGTGATTTACAGCGAGTTATTACCGGGAATGTAACTCTAACTCAGATGTCAGTTTGATTTCTTGCCATTTGGTTATTTATTTATCCCTCAACGGCTCCCGGCATGCCGCGATCTCCAGAAGGGATAAGATGCAACCTAGGATGGAGGAAGGATGGGGGCCTTGCAAAAAAAAAAAAAAAAGTGGATTAAAGAAATGGGGAGCAGGGGATAAACGTGTTGATCTGCAGGTTGGAAGACCCTAATGCTGAACTCTTAATCCTTCCTTCTGCAAGGATGATTTTCTGCTTGCAAGGAGACGAGGAGAAACGTTTTCTCCTGGCTCGACAGTTTGTTTTATGCAGGCATGGGAAAATCCAAAAGGGCAGCGTTTCCCAACCTTGACAGCTTGAAGAGGCGTGGACTTCAACTCCCAGAAGCCAAGCTGGCTGGGGAATTCTGGGAGTTGAAGTCCACAGCTCTTCAAATTACCAAGGTTGAAGAACCACTGCAAAAGGGCATTCCTTCGCCTTCAAGTGGTTTTAACATTTCTTTCTATATTATGCCTTTGTTTATGATTGCAAGTAATCCTCCACGAACAACCACAATTGAGCCCAAAATGTAATTTGCTTAGTGAGACAGTTAAACGAATTTGTCCCATTTTACGACCTTTCTTGTTAAGCATATCGCTGCAGTTGTTCAGCTAGTAACATGGTCGTTAAATGAATCTGGCTTCCCCATTCACTTTGCTGAAGATGGCAAAAAGGGATGACGTGACCCTTGGGACGTTGCATCCGTCATAGATGTGAGTCAGTTGCCAAGCGTCTGAATTTTGATCATGCTACCATGAGAAGGCTGCTATGGTTGTGACTGTGACAAATGACCATATCGCTTTTTTCAGTGCCGTTGTAACTTAGTCACTAAAAAACTCTTGTAAATCGAGGATTAGCTGTACTGTTGTTTTCTAGGTATCTAGGTTTCTAGGTTTCCAATATTTGAGGGGCTGCCACAGAGAGGAAGGGGTCAAGCTATTTTCCAAAGCACCTGAAGGCCAGAAAAGGAATAATGGATGGAAACTGATCAAGGAGAGATTCAACCTAGAAATAAGGAAAAGGTTCCTGACAGTGAGAACAATCAACCGATGGAACAGAAGTTGCCTTCAGAAGTTATGGGAGCTTCATCAATGAAAGCTTTCAAGAAGAGACTGAGCTGCCATCTGTCAGAAATGGTGTAGGGTCTCCTGCTTGGGTGGGGGGTTGGACTAGATGACCTACAAGGTCCCTTCCAACTCTAATAACTCTGTTAATCTGTTAGGTGATAATTCTGGGTTGTATGCCAGCTTCTTGGCTCTTTAAGGGAAGTAGGAGTTTAAAAAAGAAATGAAATGTCTAATGAAACCTGTTACATTCTTCTGTGTTGGTAAGTTAGGGGTGGGGTGGGATCTCTACTGTGTCTTCTCTATCTGTGTGAAATTAGCAGACAGGTTTAGTGGGAAAGGGGGCACTCTCAAGGATGTGAAAGTTACAGCTGTGTAGAGAGGCACATGTCTTAAGACGCTGATGTCTAAGTGATGATTACATGCCTGCTCGTCGAGGCTTGCTTTCACACTAATAATGATCAGGAGGGATTTTACCGCAAGCTACCCAAAGTCATATATGGTGTATACCGTCTTACGAACAAACCTAATGATGATCAAGGCTTGCTGGCTTGTATCCATCAGCAGTGGGTCTCCAAGATTTCAAGCAAACATTGCAGAAACGTTGCCTGAAAATTGTTGTCCATTCTGACGGGCAAAGTCTTGGTGCCCCAGGAAGGTGCCAAGATGGGGGAATGTTATTCTATTTATTTATTTATTTATTTTTGGTAGACCTGGTCAAAAAAACAGACACCACAAGGACTCCAGAAATGTTACTGTATTGTTCTGGGAAATAAAATAGGAGAACTTTGAAAGCTGGTCAGCGTTTCTTTCACCTCTTCTTATACCAAAGAGAATCAAGACAAGGCTACTTTGAATGTCTTTCTCACATTTTCCACTTTCCCAGGACCAAGTTCTTGTTTCACTTCCGTTAGCAGCTCTTCTCTTCCCTTCTCCTCCTTCTCCTTCTCCTCCTGCTTCGGTCAAAGGAATGGGGAATATAGCAGCACTGCCTTTTTCTACTGCCACTTCATCCTTTTCTGCCTGCCTGTCTATCCACTCATAACGTTTACAGCTGCGGCTTCCTTTGCTGCCCCTTCTCCTCTTTTTCTCTGCTATCCCACCCAGTTTCTACTTCCCTGCCTTCTGAGCAGTTAAGGATGGAAAGATCCCAACTGCCGTTGAGCCTGGCTTTGAATTTAAGCTAAAAGATGCAAGCACCGTTGAGGCCACAGGTTGTTATGGGACAGATGTAACTATCAGGTGGATTAAACCTGGAAAGCAAAGACATGTAAGCTAATGCTTTTATTATAAGGTTATAATATTATAAGTCTGAGTATGTTTTCCCCTCTCTCCCTTTAGCTTCATGAGATCTAGGGACAGTCATATTTTCTTAACAGAGTAGCTGAGTTGCAAGAGACCTTAGAGGATCTTCTAGTAATCCAACCTCCTGCTCAAACAGGAAACCCTACACCACTTCAGACAAATGGTTGTCCAATCTCTTCTTAGAAACCTCCAGTGTTGGAGCATTTACAACTTCTGAAGTTGTTCCACTGGTTAATTGTTCTCACTGTCAGGAAATTCCTCCTTAGTTCTAAGTTGCTTCTCTCCTTGATTAGTTTCCACCCATTGCTTCTTGTCCTGCCCTCAGGTGCTTTGGAGAATAGCTTGGCTCCCTCTTCTTTGTGGCAACATCTGAGATATTGGACCACTGCTATCATGTCCACCTCTAGTCCTTCTTTTCATCAAAATATTTTGGAGTTCCCCACCATTTCTTTTCTGCTGCTGGAATTGTCATTAAAGCTCACAGTTTTAAACACACCATAAACTGCCATAAACTCTATGTCAATGTGAAGCCTTGGTGGCGCAGCAGACTAAAGTGCTGTTAAGTAACACCAGCTGCCTGCAATTACTGCGAGTTCAAATCTCACCAGGCTCAAGGTTGACTCAGCCTTCCATCCTTTCGAGGTAGGTAAAATGAGGACCCGGATTGTCGGGGCAATACGCTGACTTTGTATAAAAAAAAAAGAACACCGCTTGGGGGGGTGCCGAAAGCTCTACTAAGCAGGTATATACAAAAGTATGAAGGCTATTGTTTAACGCATTGTAAGCCACCCTGAGTCTCCGGAGAAGGGCGGCATATAAATCGAACAAATAAATAAATAAATAAACCCCAAGACATGTCAAACCCCATTGAACTGAATGATGAAGTGAAGAAACTGGATGTAGAAGGATTTCCTCTTGAAATAGTAAAAGAAGCGTACAACTGCTATCAGCTCAAAGGCCAGGCTTTGCACATTGCCCCTGTCCTGCTTTCAGGTGCTCCATGGACCACTGGCAGTCCGTGAGAAAATGTTGGTGGTCCGCAGAAAAAGTATTTGCATTTTTTATATTGCACTAAATACTATTTATCTTCTTTTTAAAAAATCATATGAGTGGTCCGCGGGATTTAAAATTATGAATTTAGTGGTCCCTGAGGTCCGAAGGGTTGATGACCCCTGCTTTGGAGAATAGTTTGACCCAGTGGTGGGTTGCTCCCGGTTCGCACCGGTTCTATAGAACCGGTAGTAAAACCGGCGGGAGGCCCCACCCATCCCAACGTCACCAAAACGCTTCTGCGCATGCGCAGGAGACCACGCGAGTGAGCGAAGTGAGCACGCACGCGCAGCCCCGCTCCAAACCGGTAGTAAACATAAGTAGAACCCACCCCTGCTTTGACCCCCTCTTCTTTGTGGCAGCCCCTTAAACTACATTTCTGCTCTGGACTCCTATTTCTTCCATCTGATCCTTGTCTAGGTTGGGATACTTCTTCCCGTTCCTCAAGGTTATTCCTTCTGCCCATTACATCAATCCCCTTGCTAGCCCTGGGGACCTGGCTGAGTAGATGCTACTATTTCCTTCTGCTTCGCACTCGCTTAGTTCTTGAAATGACTTACATAACATACAGCAATCGGAAATAACCTGAACTTGTGGCTTCGGAAATGTTTGTTTTAGTGGAGAGATAAGCCTGACGACTGCTAAACGTCTCTTCCACCTCACTTCCTCCAGACGCTGTCATGTCTTCCATCACGGAAGCAATGCCCTGGGTTATTTAGCAAAGTCAGCTAGGCAACCGCACAGCACCGGCCTGTGAACCAGTTTGCTATTCTTGATCTGCCCTCCTTTCCCTATTAACGCTTGCTGGTCTGCTTTTAGGAAAAATAAAGAGGGAGGGGAGGGGACGGTTATCACCTGCTTTGGAAAACATCTTTTTTTTTTTGTGCTGAGATGGAACATTACAGGGGATGAGACTAAAGGCCAGCGAGAGGGCAACCGTGATTCATGAGCAGAACAAAAAGCAAGGTGATTTTTCTTCTTCGCCAACCGAACTGAACTCTGACAAGGGCAGGGAAAAATGGGGGCGGAGGTGGCTGGGGGGAAGGGGGGAAGGATAAATGCTGGTTCAGGACTTTCCATGGCTGTTAGGACTTGATCCAGGATGTCTTGTGAAAGAAAGGTGCTGCTGCTCTAATCCATTCTTTAGCCTGCCCATTTGCACGGTGGGTGGATCCCTGGCTCTTCGGAGGGAGCTGATGAGACCACGTTGGGAGGAGACACCCAGGGGCTTTTGAAGAAGGTGAAGCCTCCAGCTGCAGAGTCAGATCCGGGTCTGAGAAACGGAAACCAGCTGTTTCTCTTTCTCTCTCTCTCTCTCTCTCTCTCTCTCTCTCTCTCTCTCTCTCTCTGTGTGTGTGTGTGTGTGTGTGTGCGCAAGGGCCTCAAAGAGGCATCAGTCAAGAGTTTCAAGGTGGAACGGATTGTTTGGGGCTGAGATACCCAGCTTGTTCTTGCAGAAATACAATACAATACAATACAATACAATACAATACAATACAATACAATACAATACAATACAATACAATACAATACAATACAATACAATACAATAGAGTTGGAAGGGACCTTAGAGGTCTTCTAGTCCAACCCCCTGCTTAGGCAGGAAACCCTACACCACTTCAGACAAATGGTTATCTAATCTCTTCTTAAAAACTTCCAGTGTTGGAGCATTCACAACTTCTTGGAGGCAAGTTGTTCCACTGATTAATTGTTCTCACTGTCAGGAAATTCATCCTTAGTTCTAGGTTGCTTCTCTCCTTGATTAGTTTCCTTCTATTTCTTCTTGTCCTGCCTTCAGGTGCTTTGGAGAATAGGTTGGCCCCCTCTTCTTTGGGGCAGCCCCTTAGATATTCTCTTTACTGAACCGTGATCTTCTGCCTAAAAACCCTTTCCAGGTGGTGCCACATCACAAGCAATAAAAGATAGGGTTGAGATTTGAGCAAGTGGATTTTCCTACGCTTTTAGCTTCCTCACCATTGAGATCCCATCTAAACGTATTGATTAAGCAGCTTCTCACCAATATCCTAAATAGATGGGAAGCAGCCCTTCTCTCCACATCAGAGCTAATTCTTTTGCTGAATATTGACATCTTACATCGAATGCACAGGAATTGTTCCTGTTGTTCCACTGATTAATTGTTCTCAGTGTCAGGAAATTTCTCCTTAGTTCTAAGCTGCTTCTCTCCTTGATTAGTTTCCACCCATTGCTTCTCGTCCTGCCTTCGGGTCCTTTGGAGAATATCTTGACTCCAGGGGTGGTATTCACTTACTTTTACTTTCAAATGTGAGCGTCCGCGCACCTCCGCGCATGCACAGGGCCTTCCACCCATGTGCAGAGCGTCAAAAACGGGATGCGATGATGTCCGGGCTGGTGGCCAGAGCATCCCACAGCCGCTACCATTTCACCCAAACCAGATAGAACCCGCTGAATACCACCACTGCTTGACTCCCTCTTCTTTGTGGCAGCCCCTGAGATATTGGAACGTTGCTCTCATGTCACCCCTTGTCCTTCTGTTCATCAAAATATTTTGGAATTCCCCACCATCTCTTTTCTGCTGCTGGAATTGTCATTAAAGCTCACGTTTTAAAGACACCATAAACCGTCATAAACTCTATGTCAATATGAACCCCCAAGACATGTCAAACCCCATTGAACTGAATGATGAAGTGAAGAAACTGGATGTAGAAGGATCTCCTCTTGAAATAGTAAAAGAAGCGTACAACTCCCTATCAGCTCAAAGGCCAGGCTTTGCACGTCAAATAGTCACGGGACTCCCCAAAGTGGGTGGTGTCAGGGCCTCAGGGTTTATGAGAGGGAGGGCTGGAGCGGTTTCAAATTATGCTGTGAGCCATTGCAAGAAGGCAAGATCGAAAGCAACTGCTTGACCTTTTAAGAATCTGATCTCAAAACTCTAGAAATGCAAATGAAAGGACTGTAAGGTTTGTGCTTGTCTCCATTTTGGGAGGAGGCTTTGAAAGTTACGAGGGCCTACTGGGCTCATACTACCATATCTGGTGGACGTGTCCAAAGACAAAAAAAAAAAATTGGATGAAAATTTTTTTCAGAGCCTGGATAGCTCAACAGACAGAAGCACTGTAATTTAACACCAGCTGTCTGCAATTAAAGTAAGATTGAATCTCGCCAGGCTCAAGGTTGACTCAGCCTTCCATCCTTTCTAAGGTAGGTAAATTGAGGACCCAGTTTGTGGGGGCAATAAGCTGACTTTGTATAAATATACAAAAGTATGAAGGCTATTGCTTAACGCACTGTAAGCCACCCTGAGTCTCCGGAGAAGGGCGGCATATAAATCAAATTTTTTAAAAAAAAATACATACACGGTTAGAGAAAATGATAAAGCAACACATAGATTTAAAGCCAGAAATATTTTTGCTAAATATATTGCCAGAAAAATATGACAAAGGGAATGTATATCTAATACTACATGTTTTGACAGCAGCGAGAATTGTATTTGCTCAACACTGGAAAAATGAGGAAACTCCTACAGATGAAAATATAATTTTAAAAAAAAATATTAGACGGTGTGGAAATGGATAAGTTACCATTAAAGATAAAGGACAAAGAAGACACAGAATGTTTTTTAACTTGGGATTTGTTTTATCAATGGTTAGATAATAAAGGCAGAAATTAGAAGTTGGAAGAATACTATTATACACAAGTAAAGAATATTATTATTACTACCCTGTTTCCCCCAAAATAAGACATCCCCTGATAATAAGCCCAATCGGGCTTTTGAGTGCATGGCAATAAGGCAAACAAGCGCTTATTTCAGGGTTCCAAAAAATATAAAACAGGGTCTTATTTTCAGGGAAACACAATATTATTATGTATATGTAAATTGACCTAGACAATACAGTGTTTACTAAATACTTACCGTATTTTTCGGAGTATAAGATGCACCTTCCCCTCCCTAAAAGAGGCTGAAAATTTGGGTGCGTTTTATACTCCGAAGGTAGCTTTTTCGAAGCTTTTTTTCAGCCCTAACGAGGCGCTAACGAGGCACTAGAGGACACTCCGCTATACTTAACGAGGCGCTACGAGTAAAGCGATCTCCATGCTTTGTTCCGACTCTCAGCTGTTCTCTAGAAGCTTTTTTTCAGCCCTAACTAGGCGCTAGCCGAGTGAAGCGATCTACCCCCCTGCTTTGCCTGCTTCTCTCATTGCTGCTTCCTCTCAGCTGTGCCTTAGAAGCTGTTTTTTATCCCCAAGCAGGGGATAAAAAAACAGCAAACTAATGTGCTGAAGCTGACCAGACTAAGGACCCTAGCCAGATGAATACCTGGTAGGCAGATTTTCCCCCCTATTTTTCTCCCCAAAAACTAAGCTGCGTCTTATACTCAGGTGCGTCTTATACTCTGAAAAATACGGTATATATGTTAAAGAAAAATGCATATACTTTTTTTTTTTTAAAGAGAATTGCTAGGACAGCGCACACGCATTATGGCCTCTAAACCATGGTTTTTGCACCCTACACTAAAACCTGTTATTCACTCCCTTCAAAATATGGCAAGTCAGTGTTGCTCAGTCAGAAGTTCTTCTTCTCCTCCTGTTATTCTAAATCGGTGTTTTTCAAACTTGGCAACTTTAAGATGTGAGGACTTCAACTCCCAGAATGCTCCCAGAACACTGCCCTAAAAACTTTTCTCTCAATCTGAAGCACCCCTTTTGAGGTCCTGCACCTCCTGAAAACCTGGGAGATGGCCCCAGCTGCCAAAATGCAATTTATCATGGGACACCAGAGGGCAATGATAAAATCATAAAGATGGAATTAATAATAATGGAGAAATTAGGATTTAATATGGAATGAACGGTTAAGTGCATAAAGATAAATTTAATATCATCATTACTAGATCTGATTAATTTAATATAATTTCAAATTAGTTGTGCATGAAATCCCATTGTCTTTTCTTTTTTTCTTTGTCCTGGTCTTGTCCACTAGTTTGAATGTAATTCCAAGGTTGGCATGCAAAGACCAAATACAAGTAGTCCTTGACTTGCAACCATTCATTTAGCGATCAAAATGATAACAGCACTGAAACAAGTGACTTATCACTATTTTTCACACCTACGAGACTTTTGCAGCATCCCCCACAATCCTGTGATTGAAATTCAGGTGCCTGGCCACTGGTTCATATTTATGACAGTTGCAGCCTCCCGAAGTCATGTGATTGCCCTTTGCGACCTTCTGACAAGCAAAGTCCAGGGGGAAGCCAGATTCACTTAACAACCATTTTACTAACTTCATGACTGTAATGATTCACTTAACAACCGTGGCAAGAAAGGTTGTAAAATGGGGCAAAACTCACTTAACAGCTGCCATGCTTAGCAATGGAAATTTTGTTGTCTCGATTGCAGTCCTAGGTCAAGGATCAATCTTTCATCCAACAAGAATAAAACAAACAATACATAAAAATAATAAATGCATGAATGAAAAAGAGAACTGGCAGCAGAAAAGAAACAAAAACTGAAAGGACAGATTTGATGGACCACTAAGTCTCTTTTCTGCTATCAGTTTTCTCTGCTTCTATGACTACCTCAGTGGTGGGTTGCCCCCGGTTCACACCGGTTCTATAGAACCGGTAGTAAAACCGGTGGGAGGCTCCGCCCACCAACCCCGACATCATCAAAACACTTCTATGCTGCGAACCGGTAGTAAAAGTAAGTAGAACCCACCCCTGGACTCAATGTATAGCCCTCAACATAAAGAGAAAAAAAACATTTAGCTTGACCACACTTGGCCATACTTAGAATATTGCATCCAGTTTTGATCACCACAATATAAAAAAGAGGCTGAGACTCTAGAAAGAGTGCAGAGAAGAGCAACAAAGATGATTAGGGGACTGGAGGCTAAAACATATGAAGAACGGTTGCAGGAACTGGGTATGTCTAATCTTATGAAAAGAAGAACTAGGAGGTGACATGAGAGCAGTCTACCACTGTCTAAGGGGCTGCCACAAAGAAGAGCGCGATGGGAGGGTCAACCTGTTTTCCAAAGCAACGGAAGGCAGGAGAAGAAGCAATGGGTGGAAACTAATCAAGGAGAGAATCCACCTAGAACTAAGGAGAAATTTCCTGATGGTCAGAACAATCACTCAGTGGAACAACTTGCCTCCAGAAGTTGTGGGTGCTCCAATACTGGAGGTTTTTAAGAAGAGATTGGACAACCATTTGTCTGAATTGGTATAGGGTTGCCTGCTTAAACAGGGAGTTGGATTAGAAGACTTCCAAGATTCCTTCCAACTCTGTTATTCTGTTAGCGAAAGCCCATTCTGTTAGAGAAAACCCAGAGGTTACATCTTTTCTATCCTGCTCTACAGAGTGGAGAGTTGGTCTCTGACAGAAAGCCACTCTGACAGAAAGCCAAGAGACTAGAAGCATTTGAAATGTGGATTTACAGCGGCTGCAACGTATAAATTGGGTTGACAAAATCAGAAATGAGGAGGTGATAAGCTGCCTGGGAAAGCCAAGGGAAATCATCAAAACCATAAAAAAGAGAATGTTAGAATATTTTGGATGTGTGATGTGACACCCAGAAAAATACAGCATCCTTCACTTATTCCTCCAGGGAAAGATTGAAGGCAAACGAAGTCCAGGCAGAGGAAGAACATCACGGCTTCAAAATTGAAGGGACTGGTTTGGACAAAACTCAACAGCATTTTTTTATGCAGCTGCTGATCGCCAATATGATCACCAACCTCCGATGATGGATATGGCAGAAGAAGAAGAGAAAGAAGGAGAAAGAGAAGGAGGAGGGGGGGAGGAGAAGGAGAAGGAGGAGGAGGAGGAGGAGGAGGAGGAGGAGGAGGAGGAGGAGGAGGAGGAGGAGGAGGAGGAGAAGAAGAAGAAGAAGAAGAAGAAGAAGAAGAAGAAGAAGAAGAAGAAGAAGAAGAAGAAGAAGAAGAAGAAGAAGAAGAAGAAGAAGAAGAGGAAGAAGAAGAAGAAGAAGGCCCATCCTTGATGCTACCACTGACGGAAGGGTGTGAAGAAACCAAGTCACCATTACCTCTTTTCTTGCTGTGTCTTCTCTCTACATAGATTCAAACAAGACTCCCTCTAGAAAGTGCTGTTTGCCAAGTAAGACATAGAAAAATGCTGTTTGCACAGCAAAGAAGCACCCAAGAGCACCAGAATCAAATTTCCTGAAATGCAATTAGCGGTTCAGACAAGCCAAGAAGGAATTAAACTTCTAATATCTCAGGTTCTGCCTGGGCAAACAAATGCATCCATGCTAATTCCCTTAATGTCATTAACCTCAAATGGAGTTGAGTCCCAAATCCAGTAGCATTGCCCTATCGCATTCCCTCTTTTTGGAGAAACATCGTGTGCGTGGCAATATTAAGTGGGGTGTAAGAAATGGGCAGCGTATGAAGCATTCAAATAATATTTCTAGCAGGACTGCCAGATTCTGGAACAGCTTTGTTCCCAATGCCATCCATCTGGTAAACTCGCGAGATTCGTTTTTCTCACCATGTACATGTATACATCTGAACATAGACTGTGCTGCTTCTCTGTATCATACCATATATGTGGGTATATGCATAATTTTGTATTTATTTATTTGCTTGCTTGCTTGCTTGCTTGTTTCTTTATTTGTCATGTGTATGTAGTGTATAGGGGCGCGGTGGCTCAGTGGCTAAGGCGCTGAGCTTGTCGATGGAATGGTCGGCAGTTCAGCGGTTCGAATCCCTAGTGCCGCGTAACGGGGTGAGCTCCCGTGACTTGTCCCAGCTTCTGCCAACCTAGCAGTTTGAAAGCACGTAAGAAATGCAAGAAAAATAGGGACCACCTTTGGTGGGAAGGTAACAGCGTTCCATGCGCTTTTGGTGTTTTGCTGGCCACATGACCACGGAGACATCTTCAGACAGCACTGACTCTTCAGCTTAGGAACGACTAGCACATATGTGTGAGGGGAACCTTTATCTGTACCTTTATGTAGTGTATATTGAAGGGGGCAACCCTTTGAGAGCTGTATGCAGCAAAATTTCATTTTAATGTATGCCGATTAGTGTACGTTCAAAGTGACAATAAAGTTATTCAAAGTTCTAATATTTGGAAGGAGAATCACCAGCTATACATGTGGATCGCAAAGCAGTTGGGACCATTAAAATCACGTTGCTCTCATTTGATGGCTATTGGAAAAGACACCAAAAAAAAATATCTTTTCATGCTCCATTGAATATATTAAGGCTTTTGATTGTGTACACCAGAATGAATGCTGAATAGCCCTCAAAAACATGGGAGGGCCAGGCTCTAATCTGTCTGTTGAAGAATTGGTATGATGAACCAGGAAGGAGCAGTTAGAACAGAATGTGGCGCAATTAAATGGTTCTAAATTGGGAATGGAGCATTACCTAACATTGTACATGGTCACGCTGCTTGTTTTTACTAATCTGCAGAATATATCATGAGAAAGGATTGGAATAGAAGCGATCGGAACGGAATTAAAATTGCCAGGAGCAACCCTCAGCAACCTCAAACATGCTGATGATACCACTTTTTCAAGAGCTGGAAGCACGGAAGTCTTAAAGCATCTTTTGCTGAAGGCTTAAACACATACAGTGATTCAGAGGATTTGAAAGCTTAACATTCAATTGAAACCATAACTTTTCCTCCTGGGATTGAAACATCTAGAAAAGAGATGCAGAACGCTGTTTTTAGATACGAATAGAATAGAATAGAATGTTTTATTGGCCAAGTGTGATTGGACATACAAGAAATTTGTCTTTGGTCCATACTCTCTCAGTGTACATAAAAGAAAAGATACGTTCATCAAGAATCATAAGGTACAACACTTAATGATAGTCATAGGGTACAAATAAGCAATCAAATCATTGGCTTGGTGGGTGTGGCAGGGGAAGGATACTGCAAAATCCCCATTCCCTCCCCACTCCTGGGGGAAGGATATTGCAAAATCTCCATTCCCATCCCACTCTGGGGTCTATCAGAGGTGGTATTTGCTGGTTCTCCAGACTACTCAAAATTTCTGCTACCGGTTCTCCGGAACCTGTCAGAACCTGCTGGATTTCATCCCTGGTCTGAGCCCAATCTCACAGAAGAGATTGTGAGAAAGAGGAGGAGGTATTATGTATGTTTGCTCTCTTGAGTTACTTATAGGGTAATAAGGATAGGATAACAATTGAATAAATTAAATTAAAATTACACACACCCAGAGAGAGAGAGAGACAGAGAGAGAGAGAGAGAGAGAGAGATAATCTTGTTGAAGGTGAAAGGATTAACATTAAACTCCATATTAAAATAAAAAATAAAAATAAATCTAAGATTATGTCAACAGGCAATATCAACCCAATACCACCAAAATTGAACCAGTAGCAGACATTAAATTCCCAGGCTCAAGAATTCACGGTGATGGAGGTTGAAGCCATGAAATAAACAGATGTGAGTTACTGGGGAGAAAGATTAGGCAAAATAATTGTGCAAAGGCTTCAGCTCTCTTGCCGGTAAGACACCTATCATGCAAGGCATGGAATTGGTTGCCAATCAGTTTCTACCTAAACTATAAACTGCTGGTTTAGAAGACTTTTTTATGGGGCAGGTGCTGGTTTTCTATATAACTATCCTTTCCTAAATGTCTATAGAGATTCTCAGTCATCCAGATCATAGCTGTCCCAAAGATGCTTTTTCAAGAGGCAACTGGACTTTTTTGTTTTTTCTTTGAAGACGTTTCACTTCTCAACCAAGAAGCTTCTTCAGCTCTGACAGGATAGCAGGGAATGGAAGGATTTACATTCCATGCAGACAGCTGGTTATTTGTATCCTTTTAGAGGGTCGTTGAAGCACCTGGAGGTTTATCTGTGTCCTCAGGGCCACCTGAGTAGTGCTCCTGGTTCCTGTAGTCAGCATTTTTTCCCCTATGGAAATCCATTCCTACTCCCACACCATTCAAAGGGTGTTCATCCCAAATTGTATAGTTAAAAGTCTGATATTGGAGCACTTGCCCGGAAGACGATATACCTCAAAGGAAAATTATGGATGATTCCCCACACGTACCCCAGTTCTAATACCCCAATTCTCTCTGTTTACGTAAAGGCTGCAAAGGGCCACCACCTCAGACTGTGCGGAAGTTACTGGAGCAACGAAGACAACAACAAGCTGCTCTAAGCCACAGCACTGGACCCCTGGTGAGTCACCTGTTGAAAACACCTGTTCATCGGTATTACATGCAGATAGCCACACGCTTCTCTGAAGTACAACTCAGTTTGAAGGTTGAATCATGGCAACTGGACAGTTGCCATGATTCAACCTTCAGGCACCTTTGCCTGCCAATTCCCCACGGCCAACTCAACATGGCCAACTCTCCGCGGCCAACTCACCCCAGGACAATTCGCCATGGCCAACTCACCACAGGACAAGAGTTACACTAATATCAAAGAAATAGTGGAATAGAATCGTTTAAAAAAGGATGCCGAATTGAGGGACAAAATGAAATGCGAATGACGAAAATTAAAATATGTTTTAAACTATTTTAAATCATTAAATTGAATTGTTGAATGGTCCCGCAGTGAGTTGGCCTGTGGCGAGTTGGCCATGGCAAGTTGACCATGGCAAGTTGGCCATGGCATGTTGGTTGTAGCGAATTGGCCATGGCAAGTTGGCCGTGGTGAGTTGGCTGCGGTGAGTTCAGTGGTGGGTTGCTACTGGTTCTCCCCGGTTCTTGCGAACCGGTAGTGAAAATTTTGAGTAGTTCGGAGAACCAGTAAATACCATCTCTGCCTGGCCCTGCCCCCAATCTATTCGCTGCCTCCCGAGTCCCAGCTGATCGGCTAGAAGGAAAAAATCAGGGTTCACTTGACAAAGAAGAGGGAAAAAAAAAAACAAGACACCTTAGCTTTAAATTGAGAAGCCAAGAAGCCTTCCAACTGATCGGCTAGAACCGATCCCTCCTTGTAAACTGCTCGGTGGTGGTAAATTCACAATTGAGGCCAAGCTGCCTGAAAGCGGTTTCCGATGATCTCAGTGGTGGCAGAACAGCAAAAAACTGTTTAAACTCTTGCCGCGACGCTTCAAAGGGCCATCCTACAGCTGATCAGCGGTAAAAGGCAGTGTGGTGGTAGACCAGTGTGCTCCAAGAACAAATGGGTAGACCAGTACGGCTCTGCAAGCAGTTAAAAGCCTGGTAGACCAGTACCTCTGCTAAATCCTAAAGAATTGTTTGCCACATGACCATCAAACCACGCCCACAAAATAAGCCACGCCCACAAAACCGGTAGTAAAAATCAACCCCTGGGTGAGTTGTCCCATTCCCCCTTTAGAGACCTTTGCCTGGATGACTGAGATTCTTCACCGACACAACTCAGTTTCTTTCTAGGTTCTTTGTGGAATCACTGAACTATTTTGGGCCTTCATTCGTCTTGTTCCTCAAATGCATTTGAACAGAGAGGGTTGATCCAACCTGTTCTTATTGCCGTTCTCAGATTCATTACTTTCTCTCTCTTTCTCTTCCCATTTCAGATCCCTCCAGGAGCTTTAGAAGCCAGCTGGACAGGTGAGTGGCCTCAGACATCTGGGAATGTAATTGCTTTATCTCTGTCACAAACGCTCTTGTGAATTTAGCTTTCCATCAGCTTCTCTAAACATGGTACCCTCCAGCTGGCATCTTAACAACTCCAGCAATTCTAACGGAGCAGAGATTTTCCAGTGCATCTGGAGGTTAACAGATTATGCTAAGCATTTGAGGTACTTAAGGTTTTCCACTTAAATTGCAGCAAGAATCATTTATTTTGGGCTTAGGTCACTTAATAAACTTCCACGCAGTTTCAGATTTAACTCATTATCTATCTCTTTATCTCTCGATCTCGATCTATTTAATCTATCTAATCAATTTCCTTACTGTTGCAGAATCATTGCTCCATTCTCAAAATGGCACTGCCACTACAGGCGGTTCTCAATTTACAACCATTCACACTTATGACCATTGCCGCATCCCCCTGCTCATGTGTTCAAAATATGGTCACTTGGCAACTGACAAGTATTTTATGACAGTTGCGCTGCCCCAGGGTCATGTGATCACTTTTTGTGACCTTTCCCAGCCAGCTTTCCACAAGCAAAGTCAATGAGGAAAGCCAGATTCGCATAATGACTGCATGATTCATTGTGATTTGCTTAACAGTTGTGGCAAAAAGGCTATAAAATGGGGGGGGGACTCACTTAACAACAGCCTCACTTAGCAACAGAAATTTTGGGCTCCATTGTGGTTTGAGTCAAGGACTACCTGGATCTTCCGTTACTAAGGAAATACATTCTTGGAGAACTCCAAGTCAATCTTGATTTCTTCTCTGCTTTAGGAGAGTAAAGTTAGGACATTGTTTCAGTGTGGCTTGCTGAATCTGGACGCTTTCCATCTTGGGTGACCTTCAACTATGAGAATTTTCAATAATCCTCATGCTGACTGGGGAACTCAGATTGGTATAGTGGTTAAGATCAGGGGTGGGCTTCAAAAATTTTATCAAGGGGTTCTCTGCCCAGTTGCTTGGTGGACGTGGCCATGGTGGGCGTGGCCTAGTTGGCCTCCTGCATCATGGGGGAGGAGGCGTTTTTGCCCTCCCCGGGCTCCGGAGGCTTTTCTCAAGCCTTCGGAGGGTGAAAACAGCCTCCCCAGGCTCCGGAGTCCCTCTGGAGGTCGGAAACGGACTTGTTTCTGGCCTTCCTGAACTTCGGGTAGGCCCATTTTTCACCCTCCCTGAGCCTCCGCGCGCACCCTGCACTTACCTGTATCCAAAACGGGCCGTGTGGGGCAGGGGTGGGTTCTACTTACCTTTACTACCGATTCGCAACGGGATCGCGTCTGCGCATGCGCAGATCGCATGTCAGTGGGCGGAGCCTCCTGCCAGTTTTACTACTGGTTCTATAGACCCGGTCTTGCATCTGGAAATTAGCTCTCTGGCAGCGTTCCAAGTGAGATAAAGGTGTGTGTTGATAACCTTCCTCTGAAAGACTGTCAAGCCTTGCGGACTGTACATGAAAGTAATTTACAGTCATATAAATAAAAGAGGTTTTACGGGACTAAGACTTGGCTTCATGCTTTCTAAGGAAGCCTAGGTCAGAGCAACATCTCCAAGAAAGCAACCAAGCTCAGAGAGGACCAAGGACCTCTCAGAATGGAAGATGTTCAAATGAAGCACAAGTTCTGCCCTCTTAAGATCTGGTTAGAACATTAAAGGCCCTAGGCAGTTGTTGCCACGTCTAACTTCAAGAATGGAGATGGATGATTTGCCGAGAGGGATTTTTCAGTTGGAAGACAATAACAAGACTGTCTCTGGTGGTTGCCACAGTTTTGAATGTTAAACTAATTATCTTTTATTGGAGAAAGCTATCTCAGCCTCATGTTTGTGAATCCTGCTCTGTCTATCAAACACACTAAGGTCATCGGCCAAATTGACATCTTTGATCAGAGTAAAAACATTAAGTTTAACGCTGACTGGAAAACCCTTATAGACCTTGTGTGCATGAAACAGGGGGGAGAAAAATGAATTTTTGATATATGGTTTTGATGATTAAAAAATAAGATTATAGAAAAAGTGAGAGCCGTGCAGTAACCATCAAGTAAGAAGTTAATTTCCACTTATAACTGCTACAAAAGAAAATCAGACTGTTTTTTCCCCCTGCACTTCTGGCTTTGTTTTTCCTTCCTTCTTTCCTTCCTTCTAAATATTAGTTTCTATTAGTTTCTATATTTCTTGTTTAAAATCCCAATAAAACTATTTAAAATACAGGCGTCATCCTGTATTAACTCATTTACAGGGCAAGATTTATTACTCAGATACATTTATTGTAGATTTATTGCCCAACGTTCCATTAGGTCTTTACTTAGGATTATCGATTAACTGTTATGTACTTAATAACATTTCCTCCAAGGGTGCAAATTGACCCAGAGGTTTTCCTCTGCTGCATTTTTTACCTTGCAACAGCCCTGCAAGGGAGACTTTATTTAAGCATAGAGGTATGTATTCAAATTCTACAGCTGCCCATCTTAGTCAATGACTCTGAGTGGCTTACAATTCAAAAAATATATATATTACGATTAAAAATACCGAAAACAATAAAGACACTAAAAATGTCCAGATTAAATATATATATAGGAGCAAGATACTTATCCAGTTAGCCAAGTATGACCATTTTTCACCCTTAGACAGCTGCAGCAGATAATTAAGGTCATAAATGTAGGCTCGAGTACAGTGATCTGTGCACTTTCTGCTTCTCCAAAGAAATCAGCTTTATACTGTTGGAAGAAATATCCATCTGGGTTCAGTTCCAAGTGGGGGGAAAAGACACTGGATTTATGGAAGTTGCTTGGAAAGAAGGATTATTGATGAACAGGGTCGCATGGTTTGAGATCCTGGGCAGAAAAAAGGGCAGAGATGCTGAGAGTGCCTGGGTATTATACCCTCTGAATTTGAGCTTGTGTTCTGATTGGTTGTCAGACTCCCATGGGGCCGTGCAGGGATCACTTTGTAGGTTGTCCCAAGCTTGGTTGACTCTTGCTGGGTGATGATGTAATGAAAGGGCTTTGGGCAATTCCTACTATGGCTCTGCCTGAAGAAGGTAGATATTTGTTATGTAGAATAGACTGGCCCAGGCCTTAATGGCCCATTGACAAAGGTGGTGGTGGGGGGGCTGAGTTTCTGCCTCCCTTTTAGGGGAAATATTCTGCCCTTTTTAATATTTCCTAAAATATCTCATTTTCCTAGGAGAAGGGTGGGTGCTAACTTCCTACAATACACTGACTGGAACTTCCCCAAATCTCTTTCCTTAGAGCCCCATGGAACAATAGAAAAAGGGGGTTCTGTTCTAGGACAGCCTACGGGTCCTCCGTATCCAGTTGCTGCCTTTCCTGCCTGGCAACCAGATGCCTCCAGCCAAGCAGCTTTCCCTCCAGATTTTCACTACCCGTGTGTGGACCCTGGCAACGATTTCCATCTCCAGCCTCAAGGGAGCCAGTATGATGTGATGAGCCCCTGCCCCCCTTTGGAAACCAATATTTATGGGGCAGCAGGTCCTGGAGGTCCCGAGGAAATGTATCCGTCCAAGATAACATCAGTGGTAAATTACGAGGTGAGATGAGGAGAGATGGACGTGGGATAGAATGAGCTCCCTGGCGTATGTAGCAGTGGATCCATATAAATGTCTCAAGCTGGCTGTAAAAAGCCACTTGCTTCTCAAAAAGAGAATCCCGAGAATTGTGTGCAGATGTGATCTCTTCAACGCGTGCCAGGAGCCTTTCCAAAGTGGAATTCACATCTTTTCTTTGGAAAGGACAATGAGAAAGCAGTATGTTATATATTTTTTTAAAAAAAAATGCCCAGATGTATTTGCAAAGTAGATAAGTCTGGGCTCACTTCCCCTATCCAGATGCTATCCAGATGAGCTGAACTACTGTAGTATGTAAGAGAAAATATGGTGTCGGTTTGGAGACAAGTAAATCCGAGCCAAGCATCCATTCCCTTTCTTGAATACCCACCCGGGACCTTGAGAAAAAAATAATAATAAACCCAATGGAATCAGTCGTGAAATATTTAGAAGGCAAAGGGAGGCTGATAAGACTAGAAGATACATTGGGAGAACAAAAAGGCATTCCGTGAAGACAGCAGTTCCAGAAGATACTAGCAGCAGGATCTGGTACCTAAGGCAGTCTAAGACAAGACCCATGACTATAACTGGGTCTAGGACAGGGGCAGTGGTGGATTTCAACAAATTTTATTACTGGTTCTGTAAGTGTGGCTTGGTGGGCATGGCATGGGAAGTATACTGTAAAACTGTAAAATATACACTTATATCCACCTTCATTCATGAGTTCTAATCCTGCCTTAGCCATGAAAGGTCAGCAAGGATCATGGGCAGAGGTAGATAAGGGAGAACCACCAGTGGTGGGCTGAAACTGGTTTAATAACCGGTTCGGTGATTGCACACCTAATGCACTTGGGTGCAGTGTTCAAAATACAGCAATTTGAAGCTCAGCTGCTTACCTTCTAAGGCAGCCCCAGTAAGCAGAACAACAGAACAGAAATCAGCTGTGCCGTGTGAATCAGCTGAGCCAGAAAGAAGGAAATATAGGACAGGATAGGGCAGGGGCCAGTGGGCGGGGTCAGCTGATCGTCAGAACTACCAGTTAGCCCGAACCGGCAGCAGCCCACCACTGAGAACCATCCACCTTTAGATCAGCTTCACTCCATCACCTGTTTAACTTTTTTTTTTTTTTTTTTTACATTTCCATCCAGAAGGTTGCCCCTGAAGCTGTCCATCTTTATCCAAGCTCGGAGACCTCCTGGCTGGGACAGGAACAAAACAGTGCTTGCCTCCTCCTTCCTGGGAGTTACGCAGACTTATCTGTGGATGTCGATCCAGGGGAACTGACTCAAGCTCGGGCACAGATCCAGAATATAGATCTATCTCACCTTTTGCAGCAGGATGAAGATGGCGACACGTAAGTGTACAACCGGGGCACCAACCCGCTGAGAAACTCATTCCGTGTTCTTGTTTGGGACGGCGGTGGGAAAAAAATGAAAGGTTTTGGAAAGCAGATAACAAGCAGCCTACATGGAGTGGTGCGGTGGTCTAGAGGTGGCGCCCTCGCCGCACAATCTGGAGGCTGTGAGTTCGATCCTAGGTAGAGGCAGATATTTCTCTCTCTGGGCACAATGAGAATATATCTGCTGAACAAAACTCTGCATTGGTGACAGGAAGGGCATCCGGCCAGTAAACACTCAGCTCCATTCAGCTGCCTAGACTCCACTCCGCAAGGGGTCGTTAAAGGATGATGATAAGAAGCAGGCTACATAGGAACCAACTGGGAAAGGGACTGGAATCTGTTCCCAATCGGGTGCTTTTCAGATAGGTGAAGACTGCAATTTCCAGCTTGGAAATGCCTGGCTAGAAATGCCAAGTGTTATATAATGGAATGCATCACACTGGGAAAACATCCATGGTTGCAGTGTAAAAACAGGATTAAACGATGGCAGCCGTGTCATTTTCTTGTCACTTAGAGTGAATCAGATAGGGAAAAGCATGGCAATTGTGTGGCCTACAAAGTATTGCCACACAACAAAGGCAGCCAGTAGATTTACAGTTTGCATTTTTATATGTTAAATCTTTGTAGATGCCCTTGTGATAATTCCTTTGCATCTGTATGCATATCACTGTGCTAATCCCTAATAATATATCATCATATCCCACATGCGATTCCGTTTCAGGTAAGTTAATGTTATACCCACAGAGAAAAGGCAAAAGGCAGTATTTCTCAATCTTGACAACTTGAACATGGGTGGACTTCATGTTGTGGTGGGGGATTCTGGGAGTTGAAGGCCACTCATCTTCAAGTTGCCAAGGTTAAGAAACACATAAGGAGCAGCAAGCAAAATTCTATCAATTAATGACATGAGAGAAGAGAGTAAAAAGATACATGGCTAAATCTAATTTATGCCAATACTGTTCATTAGAATCTATAAGCTAAAGGTAAAGGTTTCCCTCGCGCATACGTGCTAGTCATTCATGACTCTAGGGGGCGGTGCTCATCTCCGTTTCAAAGCCAAAGAGCCAACGCTGTCTGAAGACGTCTCCGTGGTCATGTGGCCGGCATGACTAAATGCCAAAGGCGCACGGAACGCTGTTCCCTTCCCACCAAAGGTGGTTCCTATTTTTCTACTTGCATTTTTTATGTGCTTTCGAACTGCTAGGTTGGCAGACGCTGGGACAAGTAATGGGAGCTCACCCCGTTACACGGCACTAGGGATTCGAACCACTGAACTGCCGACTTTTCGATCGACAAGCTCAGCGCCTTAGCTACTGAGCCACCGCGTCCCTTCATTAGAATCTATAGCTTTCTATATTTGCAAGTCACACTTGCTTCCCTCACCTTTAAATACCCCTATATGTGTTGCACAAGGAACTGATTAGGATACTATAAATAAAAATGTAGTAGATACTTTACTGTTTCTGAGAAAGCTATGATCAGGTAAGCAATGTCCTCACCTGTACAGTTGGCTTTATGAATTCAAGAGCGACCTTGGTTTTCCTTCCTATGATCCTTTATCTGGAAATAGACTGAAACTTGGCAAAATTCAAAATTCAAATTATAAAATAAGACATGCAGCCAACGAGTTTGCAAACAAGAGAATGCAAGTTGCTTAAAATGCTGGGGGAGGGACTGAGAATTTTCAGTGCTAGTTGTAAACTCACAAAAGTTTCTGAAGTCAGAGTACCTACTTAAAAAAAAAGCGAGGGTAAGGATGTTGACATGGGAAGTGGCTATCCAAACAGTATGGTGGACTTGGGATGATTCTGAGCTCTTCTTCTCCAGGTTGCTCCATCTCTTTGTGGCTCAAGGACTCCGCCCATTGTCGTATGCTGCAGCTGAAATGCTCCGAGATTGTGGACAGTTGGATGTCAAAGAACACAGGGGGAAGGTGAGTGTGTTCTGTGGCAGGGGTCTCCAAACGTGGCAACGTTGCTGGCTGGGGAATTCTGGGAGTTGAAGTCCACAAGTCTTAAAGTTCCCATGCAGGCTGAGGAATTCTGGGAATTGAAGTCCACAAATCTTAAAGTTCCCATGCTGGCTGGGGAATTCTGGGAGCCGAAGTCCACAAATCTTAAAGTTGCCAAATTTGAAGATCCCTGGTCCATGTATTAGCTGGAGGTTCTCTGCCTGCACAGATATTGCTAAAGGTATCTTGCCTGCAAGAATTATCTTCCCATCATCCTGTGGCTTGTCCTGCATCATCTGCTGCTCCATGTTACACTGGAATGGGAAAGCATCAGCATCTGTCCTTCAAGAATCTGAGATTACAATGTAAAAAAAAAATGCCATTCGGAAGCAGATTTGGACACATGTTCCTGCTACATGCAAACATAAAATAGAGCCTATTTTTTTCCCCCTTACAACAGTCACAGTTTTGGATCTAGGATCGGCATATCAGGGCAGCAGCCAGATGCAATGGACACTGTGCCTCGAGCTCCCTTCAAACTATCAGCTGTACAAGCTGGCAACCCATGTTTCTCTACTTTGGCAGCTCGCACATCAGCAGACTTCAATTCTCAGAATTCTCCAGAATTGATTTTTTTTGGGGGGGGGAGTTGATGGGATGGGGGGGCTAGGGAGAGTTGAATTTGGGGAGCTGAAGTCCATACATCTTCAAGTTGAGAAACCCTGAGCTAGAATGATGCTGAGCTGTGAAAGCTTATGGCACGTCATTCCTTCCACCCATTCCTGCCTCCATAATGAACTGCCATTTGAGTGGCTGCCTTATACAGACCACCTGTTAAGATTGTGCCCTCAATCAATTTTCTACAAAGCTTCTCAGCCATTCAGGTCATGGTTGTCCCAAAGGTGCTTTTCCAAAAGGCAACTGGATTTTCTTGCTTTTTTTTTTTCCCTTTGAAAACGTTTCGCTTCTCCTCCAAGAAGCTTCTTCAGTTCAATTTTTTTTTTTCTTTTCCTTTGGGCCCAGACTCCATTATTAGTGGCGGCTGCAGCCAATCAACCTAAGATCGTGAAGGACCTGATTTTGCTGGGAGCAGACATCAATGCCATGGACCAAAAGGGGCAGACGGTGCTGCACCTTGGCGCCACCTACGGGCTGCCCAGTGTCATTGAGGTGAGACTGGCTTATTTTCCCCCACTAGAATAGCCTTGTGCAAAGTAGGCACAATACAGGGAGTCCTCGACTTACGACCGCAATCGAGCCCAACGTTTCTGTTGTTAAGAGAGACGATTGTTAAGTGAGAGTTGCCCCACTTTACAACCTCCCTTGCCTCGGTTGTTCAGTGAATCCCTGAAGTTGGTAAGTTAGTAACCTGGTTGTTAAGTGAATCTGGCTTCCCCACGGACTTTTCTCGTCAGAAGGTCGCAAAAGGAGATCACATAATCTTGGGACACAACCACGGTCATAAATATGAACTGGCTGCCAAGCATCTGAATTTTGATCACATGAATTTTGCTGCCGGTTCAGACCGGTTCAGGCGAACCAGTAGTTGCGACCCACTGCCCACCCATCCCAGCGCTATCCAGTCTTATATCCAGGGGTGAAATCAAGCAGGTTCTAACAGGTTCTGGCGAACCGGTAGCGGAAATTTTGAGTAATTTCGGAGAACCGGCAAATACCACCTCTGGCTGGCCCCAGAGTAGGATAGGAATGGAGATTTTGCAGTATCCTTCCCCTGGAGTGGGGTAGGAATGGAGATTTTGCAATATCCTTCCCCTGCCAGCCCACCAAGCCACGCCCACAGAACCGGTAGGGAAAAAAAATGGATTTCACCCCTGCTTATATCACCGTGATTTTGAAGCCAAGTGCGTGCACGGAAGGTGCACGAGCAAAGCGAGTGTGTACGCGATCACACTCACATTTTCGGTGCTGGGCGAACCAGTTGTTACAATCGGCATCAGCCCGCTACTGGTCCCAAGTCAATTTTTTTTCCACTGCTATTGTAACTTCTGCTCGCTAAGCAAATGGTTACAAGTCAAGGACTATCTGTTAAACTGGCAGGGCAGTCCTAACCAGTAGTGAAATCTAAAATTTGTTACTACCGGTTTTGTGGGTGTGGCTTGGTGGGGGGGGGGGTAATGTGACTGGGTGGGCGTGGCCAATGTTTTTTTGTTTTTTTTTTACTTTTAAAACCATTTTTTCTCTTCGGCGAAGAGGTTGTAAAAAAAAAATGCTTTCAAAAGGCTCTGACGATCCCAGCTGAGTTGCCTGATCGGCAGAGGCTTTTCATTTTTTTAAATGCCTCTGCCGATCAGGCAACTCAGCTGGGATCGCCAGAGGCATTTAAAAGAAAAAAAGCCTCTGATGATTGCGCGGCTCAGCTGGGCATGGGGGGGGGAGCAGGGATTTTTGCTACCGGTTCTCTGAACCATCCACCTCCATCACTACCGGATCGGGCGATCCGGTCTGAACCGGGAGCATTTCACCCCTGGTCCTAAACTGGCTAGTAAAAACGCCATCCTGCTTGACTTGGCATATCTGTTTTGACATGGTGATTGGGTTGAATCTCCTTCAAAGTGACCCCATTAAAGCTTTGCCTAGCACAACCTCCAGGAGCTCCTGATATACTGGAACTATGTTTCCTAGATATCCTGAGCCAGCATGGAAAATCTCATGACTCAAACAAATCTTTTCCAAAACACACATCGGCTTTATTATTTTCCCCACCCCCGGCTTCTTTTTCAGGCTGTCATGATGACTGGTGCTCCTGTCAATGTGGATGCCAGAAATTTTGAAGGTAAGTGTCAGGTTCTTTGGCAACTGTCTGAACCAAAAGTGACTTTTTTCCCCACCAATCATTCACACTATTTTTTTTTTCCATTAGCAAGATTCATTGAGAAGAAGTCAGGGTGACAAAACTTCCAGCCACCGAACCATTTCACGTTTAAAGCAGAGATGAAATCTACTTACCTTCCCTGCCGGTTCGGAAGTGCGCGTGCTGCCATTGTCACATCTGATTTTTGACTCTCTGCACATGCGCAAAGCATGTCAAAAACAGCTTACTTCCTGGTGAAAACCAGGAAGTAACAACGTGCAGGAGAGTGGGCAGAGCCTCGCACTGCCGCCGCTACCAGTTTGCCGAATCAAGCACTGCCACTGCTACCAGCTCGCACGAACCGGATAGAACCGGCAGGATTTCACCACTAATTTAAAGCCATTTTTCCCCCCTTGGATGTTAGGGCAGAGAACTTTCTGATTTTCCTTCTAACAGTCATCTTCTGATCCAGTGAGGGCACAAATCCCTTCACTGATAATACAGACGCTTGCCATGATTGGCTGTCTACATAATGGTTTTCTGGATCCGTAGCTCTCTGGGAACCAACCATTACATCAAGGCGATAAACGCTTTTGATTTTTCTCAAAACCATTTTCATCTGGAGTATATTTAAAGAGCCATGTTGGTCAGAGGTGGTATTCAGCAGATTCGGACCAGTTCTGGAGAACCGGTAGCGGAAATTTTGAGTAGTTCGGAGAACCGGTAAATACCACCTCTGACTGGCCCCGCCCCCATCTATTCTCTGCCTCCCGAGTCCCAGCTGATCGGGAGGAAATGGGGATTTTGCAGTATCCTTCCCCTGGAGTGGGGTGGGAATGGAGATTTTACAGTATCCTTCCCCTGCCATGTCCACCAAGCCACACCCACAGAACTGGTAGTAAAAAAATTTGAATCCCACCACTGATGTTGGTGTAGTGGTTAAGGTACCCAGTTTAGAAACCAGCAGAATGTGAGTTCTAGTTCTGCCTTAGGTATGAAAGCTGTCTAGGTAACTTTGGGCCAATCACCAGGAGACTGTGAGTTCTAGTCCCATCCTAGGCAATAGGCATGAACACCAGCTGAGTGACTTTAGGCCAATCACCAGGAGACTGTGAGTTCTAGTCTCGCCTTATGCAATAGGCATGAACACCAGCTGGGTGACTTTAGGCCAATCACCAGGAGACTGTGAGTTCTAGTCCTGCCTTAGGCAATAGGCATGAACACCAGCCAGGTGACTTCAGGCCAGTCACCAGGAGACTGTGAGTTCTAGTCCCACCTTAGCCAGTTACACGACCTTGGGCCAGTCCCTCTCTCTCTCAGCTCTAGGAAGGAAGCAATGGCAAACCACTTCCAAAATCTTGCCAAGAAAACTGCAGGGACTAGTCGCGAATCAAGATATCAAGAGTCAACGCACATACACACACAATGCAGGCATGCCGTCTGACTCCTTTTCTACGGTGTTTGTACAGGTCTCACTCCTTTGCACTGTGCCGTCATGGCTCACAATGCTGCCTTCCAGACACAAAGCATGGAGCCCTTGTCCCAACATCACCTGCAGAACTTACTGCTCTGTATTCAGCGGCTTTTGCAACTTGGTGCTGATTACAAGAGCCAGGTAAGCGGTCAAGCGTTCACAGCGCGGCAAGGAAGAAAGATTCCTGACGCTCCAGGAAGAGTGGTTACAATAGCACAGGGGTGTCAAACTCGATTTCATTGAGGGCCGCATCAGGGCTGTGTTTGACCGTGGAGGGCCGGAGTAGGCGTGGGCCGGGTGGCCGTGGCCAGCTCAACGTCACTCATGTCGGGGGCGTGCAGCCCTCCCAAGCTCCGTTTTTGCTGACAAAGGCACCGCGGGCCAGTCCTTCGCTGTTTCCAGAGCAGCCCCATGGGCCAGATCTAAGCACCCCGTGGGACGGATGCAGCCCCCAGGCCTTGAGTTTGACACCCCTGCAATAGCACCACAAGGAAAGGTGGGAAGGCAAAAGAGCAAACCCCCTCCATCATAAAGTGGACATCAGTGCGACAGATTTCCACATTTGGAAGTAATACACAGTTCCATCTAAAGAAGGGACCCCCTTAGACAAGGGGTCTCCAACCTTGGCAACTTGTAGCCCAGCAGACTTCAACCTTGGCGGACTTCAACTCCCAGAATTCCCCAGCCAGCAAAGCTGACTGGGTGACTTTAGGCCAATCACCAGGAGACTGTGAGTTCTAGTCCCGCCCTAGGCAATAGACATGAACACCAACTGGGTGACTTTAGGCCAATCATGAGGAGACTGTGAGTTCTAGTCCCGTCCTAGGTAATAGGCATGAACACCAGTTCGGTGACTTTAGGCCAATCACCAGGAGACTGTGAGTTCTAGTCCCTCCCTAGGCAATAGGCATGAACACCAGCTGGGTGACTTTAGGCTGTGTCAATCACCAGGAGACTGTGAGTTCTAGTCCCACCCTAGGCAATAGGCATGAACACCAGCTGGGTGACTTTAGACCAATCACCAGGAGACTATGAGTTCTAGTCCCGCCCTAGGCAATAGGCATGAACACCAGCTGGGTGACTTTAGGCCAATCATGAGGAGACTGTGAGTTCTAGTCCCGTCCTAGGTAATAGGCATGAACACCAGCTGGGTGACTTTAGACCAATCACCAGGAGACTATGAGTTCTAGTCCCGCCCTAGGCAATAGGCATGAACACCAGCTGGGTGACTTTAGGCCAATCACCAGGAGACTGTGAGTTCTAGTCCCACCCTAGGCAATAGGCATGAACACCAACTGGGTGACTTTAGGCCAATCACCAGGAGATTGGAGATTGATTTGCTGGCTGAGGAATTCTGGGAGTTGAAGTCCGCCAGGCTTAAAGTTTGCCAAGGTTGGAGACCCCTTGCCTTAGACCAAATTGGAAAATTCCCTAGACCCACCACTGTCTGGGTCTCTGACCTTTGTTTTTGACTTTGGCTAGGACTTGAAGAGCAGTAAAACCATCTTGCATTTGGCTGTTCAAGCTGCAAACCTGCCTTTGGTCCAGTTCCTCCTCAAACTGCCTGGACAAGAACGTCAAAATTTTGTAAACATTAAGGTATGCATTAACTAGGCATTCACATCAAACCTCAACTTTTTACTTTGACATAATAGTTTTATGTAATGCCTTATTCTACTGCAGTCGGAAGTCGAAGCCTTCTCTTTCGCTTTCCCTCTTTTCTCCCCCTCCCCCAGCTTTTTCTCTTCCCTTTTTCCTTCCCTATCTGTCCTGTTATTTACTTTTGTATCTTCTGTGTATGCTCCATTATAAACCAATAAAATGGTTAATAGCAACTAGGATTCCCACCCCCCCACCTTTCACAAGCCTTGCTCCCAGGGCTGGGCACAGAGAAGGAGTGTGTATTTTCTTATAGCTTCCAGCCTGTGCCTTGGACTACAGGTAGTCCTCGATTTACGGCCACACAATCGGGACCAGACTTTCTGTTACTGAGCAAGACAGTTGTTCAGTGAGTTGATCCCAATTTTATAACCTAAATCATGTAGTCGTTAAGCATATCTGGCTTCCCCCATTAACTTTGTGGGAAGCTGGCTGGGGAAGTCACAAATGGTGATCATATGACCCCAGGAGTATGTCAATGCTGCAGGTCTTGGAAGCAGCAGATAAAGAATATCTGGAAGCAGTGGTGGGATTCAGCCAGTTCGCACCACTTCGGGAGAACCGGTTGTTAACTTTCTGAGCAGTTTGATGAACTGGTTGTTGGAAGAAATCATTAGGGCAGAGAACCAATTGTTAAATTATTTGAATCCCATCACTGGCTGGAAGGCATTTGATTGGGGGGGGGGGTAATGCATACAGAGAGAGGGAGGCAGGGAGGGAGAGAGAGAGGAGGAAGAAGAAGAAGAAGAAGTAGAAGAAGAAGAGGAGGAGGAGAGGGAGAGAGGGAGAGAGAGCTGGAGAGAAGAAAGGAGAAAGCGAGGAGAGCGAGAGGGAGGGAGGAGAGAGAGGGAGAGAAGAAGAAGAAGAGGAGGAGGAGGAGGAGGAGGAGAGAGGAAGGGAGGGAGGGGGAGAGAGAAAAGAAGAAAGAGAAAGAGAGAGGGTGGGAGGGAGAGAGGAGGAGGAGGAGGAAGTAGAAGAAGAAGAGGAGGAGGAGAGAGGGAGAGAGGGAGAGAGAGCGGGAGAGAGGAAAGGAGAAGGAGAAAGAGAGGAGAGCGAGAGTGAGAAGGAGGGAGGAGAGAGAGGGAGAGAAGAAGAAGAGGAGGAGGAGGAAGAGGAGGAGAGAGGGAGGGAGGGGGAGAGAGGAAAGAAGAAGGAGAAAGAGAGGAGAGGAAGAGAGAGAGAAAGGGAGGAGAGAGAGGGAGAGAAGAAGAGGAAGAGGAAGAGGAAGAGGAAGAGGAGGAGGAGGAGGAGAGAGAGAAGGAGGGAGGGGGAGAAAGGAAAGAAGAAGGAGAAAGAGAGGAGAGGGAGAGAGGGAGAGGAGAAGAGGAAGAAGAGGAGGAGGGGGAGGGAGAGAGGAAAGAAGGAGAAGGAGAAAGAGGAGAAGGAGAGAGAGAGGGAGGGAGGGAGGGGGAAGGAGAGGGAGGGAGAGAGAGAAAGAGCATGACTGCTGAGGCATGGTGTCTTAGACAAGGTACTTCTCCTTTTAAAAACCATTTGCCTGCTCAGCTGCAAGGGGTGGGGAAGCCTATCTCAACAACATGTGGTGCAGAAGTCAAACAGATGAGAACTGCGTGGGTGGCTTGGCAGTCGTATTGGAGATGCATGAATGAATTTCTCATCTTGCTGTACCTTAAGAGCCGTAACATTAATTTTGTATATGGAATTGAGACGGGGATGGGAGCCTTTCTACCTTAAAGAAGGTGCGGTATGCAGATTCAGGTTCATCATCACCCAAGCCTCAGTGCCTACGTAGGCCGTTCCAGTGAATGCCTCTCTTGATAAGAAGACAATAAGCTGAGCATCGCCTTACGATCGAGGCCCTTTCTCTATCCTCAGGCCCATGGCAACACAGCTCTGCACATGGCAGCTGGCCTACATGGCCATCCTTATCAAGAACAGATTGTCCGCCTCTTGCTAGACCACTGGGCCGATCCCACTGCCCGGAACCCAGAGAACGAGCAGCCAGTTCACCTGTTGACTTCAGGACCAGCAGCCGAGCAGGTGAGTTGAGCTTTTGAATGATCCAGGTAGAGGCTGGGAACAGGCAAAAGGTCGAAGGGCAACGTTGCAGCTTTGACAAACTCTTCTCGCCTCTTCTCTCTAGCTGCGTCTTTTGCTACGAAGCCGTCGCTCGGGCCCTGGGTTGGTATATCCCCCATCCTTCACCTGACACAGCCATCCTGGATAGAGGGAGACCGACCTGCCTCTTTCTCTACTCTCGAAGAGTGAGGAAGCCTGAATGTCTTTGTTTCTTTCTTCTCCTTTCTGTTCTCCCCACTCCCCGATGGAATGTGTTGTCTTCTATATTTGCTATATTTAATTAAGTTATTGGATAAGGATTGGGACACCAAGTTGAACCTCAGAGCTTTACACAAAAAAAGCATTTTCTCTTAGTAGAAGTTGGTGCTGTGGGTCAGTGGCAGAGGACTCACTGTAACCAAGGGGTGGGCTTCAGATCCTTTAGCAATGGGCATGGCCATGGTGGGCGTGGCCTAGTCGGCCACCTGCACCACAGCGACAGGCCCATTTTTCACCCTCCCCAGACTCCGGAGGCTTTCCTCGAGCTTCCAGGAGGGTGAAAACAGCTTCCCCCGGTGTCCGGAGGCTCTCCAGAGGCTAGAAACAGGCCCATTTCTGGACTTTTAGAACTTCCGGGAGGCCCGTTTTTCACCCTCCCCAGGCTCCAGAGGCTTTCCTCAAGCCTCTGGGTGGGCGAAAACAGTTTCCCCTGGGGTCCGGAGGCTCTCCAGAGGCCGGAAACAGGCCCATTTCCAGACTCCGGTAGGCCCATTTTTTGCCCTTCCAGACCCTTCACGCGGCCCCTGCACTTATCTGGAATGATGAACAGGCTGTGTGGAGACTCCTGGGAGGGGAGGGGTGGGTGTGGCCATCCAGGGGTGGCATTTGGGGGTTTGCCGAACCCCGGCGATCCTTGGCTAGAGGATCGGCCGAACCCTGCCAAACCCCCAGGAGCCCACCCCTGACTGTAACCGTAAACCATTGGTGGAGAGCCTGAGTTTATCTCCTCCATCACCACAGCTTCCACCACAGGCCGATGGCATCCCAGATGCAAAGCCACACAAGGTTCCATGTCACCAGCAAGAATGGTGATCTGAGCACCTGGGTCAATCTTCTTCCCACCTGGCAGCCTCTGGTTCGTTCCAGGTCGGAATCCATCCTTCCGCCTATTTGAAGGAAAGTTGATCCGAATTCTGCATCCAGCTACCTCTCTCATTTGGTCCTCTTGACATTCTGTACAATTAGGAGCCCTCCATCTTCCTTATCTACTATGCTTCAATCATTTCCATGAAATGGGATTTTAACTCGAACCATATTGGTTCGTGTATTGTCGTTGTTATTCTTGAATCATATTGGTTTGTTGAACTTCTGAACTTTTTTTTTTTTTTACTTGAACCACATTGGTTCGTCGATTACTTGGATCATATCAGAGGGACTCCATTTTGAGTGATTACTTAAGGCAAAACTGACAATGCAATTCTACATATGAGTATTCGAATGGGGAGGGAAAGGCCCATTGTATTCAATCGGGCTTGCTCCTCAGAAGTAGATCTAAGACGGAACCCATTTTAGACGAACCCTCCCATTGAATCCAGTCAACAATGGATCCCTAAGAGGGGGATTGTGGGGTTTCTTAGGAATTACTCAGGTATGTCACTGTCTAAACTGGGAAAAGTTTCTTTTCACTGCATAGACATTTGTAGAATGCATTATAGATGTATTTCATTCAAAATGAAATTGGATCGAGTCCAGATTCATGTAACCTGGAGAATCCAAGGAAGCATTATTTTGTGGGCAGGTTTGGGACTTCTAATAGAAGTCTTGGCATGGCCAGCAAATTGAAATTCCCAGGATTTCTCCCAGGGATGGGGATATCATCGTTATTAAGTTAGAGTTAATGACAAGTTAGCCTTTTAAGGCAGAAGGAGTCCTCTTACAGAGGAAACTGCTGGCACTGCTATTCATTATGCCTCAGATTAGCCAGAGGCGAGCAAACAAAGGCAGTTGCACTTGGATCCTGGGTAGTTCAGAAGCATCCTTAAGACTCCTCAAGGAAAGCGGGTGTGTTCAGAACTGCCAGGGTATCTTTGGATATTACTTTTTATTGTGATTGTTATTTAGGCTTTGGCCTGCATTGAACCCTGTCACAGCATCTGTGTCCGGACAGCTGTAGCCAGATCTCTGGCTTGCTTTAAAAAATAAACACCCTACATGGGCCAAAGAAGCAGTCTTGAGCTCTTCTCCGAGACTGCATTATCTTCCTTCCATTTCGGAAAGCTGTAATCGCCACAAAGTGGGAAAAACCGTCCCCCTTTTTCCTTTGCGCTTTTCTCCAATCCCCAACTCACTTCCTGTTCTCCAAGTATCTGGTAGGAATTACGGTTAGTCCTCGACCTTCCTTTAGCCACCATTTAAAGCTACAACAGCACTGGGAAAAAAGTGACTTACAACCGCTCCTCACACTTGTGGCCGTCGCAGCATTCCCCACGGTCCCGTCATCAAAATTCGGATGCTTGGCGACCAATGTGCATTTAGAACAACTGCAAGCATCCTGGGATCAGGTGACTGCCAATTGGTGACCTTCCCATCTGGCTCTGTTTAGTGAGTTTTGCCCCCATTTTATGACTTTTCTTGCCATGGCTATTCAGTGAAGCACTTGATAAGCTAGTCACTGGGTTGTTAAGTGAATCTGGCTTTCCCAGGGACTTTGCTTGTCGGAAGGTTGCAAAAGGGCAACGTGAGCTCTGGACACTGCAACCGTCATAAATAGGAACCAGTGGCCAAGCGTCTGAATTTTGATCACATGATTATGGGGCTGCTGCAGAGGTTGTAACAGTCAGGATTCCAAGTAATAGATCCATAGCAAGCAAAACTCCAAGGCAGGTAGATTCCTCAAAGAATTGCTTTATTGGAAATATCATATTGGCACATATCTAGTGAAAACCGACTCTGAAGTCTCTCACGGTTTTCACCTAATTAAAAATAAAAGTTTTTCTACTTTCTCCAAACAATCAGTCACATGGTCCAATCACGGTGCGGGCTGGCAGCCGGGTAGCATCGCTCCGCCTTCCTCCAACCAGGTGTGAGAATGTCCTTGGTTCCCAAGAGAAAATACTTTGTTTTGGCTACAGAATCCCCTTTATCTCAAATCCCCCCTCCCTATCCCTCAGCTCCAAAGTGGCTTCAATCAGGTCAGCTTCAGGGTTGACAGGAACTGTGAAAAACGGTCGTAAGTCACATTTTTCAGTGCCATTGTAACTTTGAATGGTCACTAAACGAACTGTTGTCCGTTGAGGACTACCTGTCTTTGTAGACCTTAACAATGCTTGGTTAGTTTTTTACCTGGGGTTCGTTGTTTACATCTAAAGCATACCGTAGGAACCCCCCGGCTCAAGAATGCCAAACCCACCATGTGGGTTCATTTAGTAGCCACCTTAATTAAGCCTTACTGACTGTGTGACCATCGCCCACCAATGTAAAACAGACAAGGTATTTCCACCCATTGGCATTTGACGGGGGTGGGGGATGAGGGTGGCAAGGGATGAAATCATGTTGCGTTGCAAACTCTGCCCTCAGCGTTGTGATCCCACAATGCAGGTTTTCAAGAGGGCAGGGCTCTTGCACCAAGATGTTTGCTTCATCATTTTAACCTTGTCATGATTGGGAATAGATGTCTTGTGCTTTCACCCCGTCTGTTCGGGGGTCTGTTATGCTCCTATGCATCCCTCGGTGTACAGATATGATGAAAGCTTGCAAGGGTAGATAACTTGACCAGAGGAAAGATCAAGCAGGCTTTACAATGGAACATATGCTATTGGAGCAGAAGTGTAATAAACCTCCTTTTAAAAAAAAAAACTCTTCACTTGTCTCTGGTTTATGGTATCCTTTCCATCCTCAGCGAGCCATGTGTGGTCTCCCTTCGGCTTATTTATATTTTATGGATTTCTTGTATTTTGAACCTGGGTTTTTTAAGCCAAAAGAAAACTCGGAGCAGCTGAGTGGTGGAAAAGTCCTTGCCCTGAGGTTTAGCTACAAAAGACAACACACACACACACACACACACACACACACACACACACACACACACAAGCGAAGCGAGAGAAAGGTTGGGGAAGGAAGGAAAAAAAAAACCACCTCAAGCCTAGGTAGCGATTCTTAAAGTTGCAGTTTTTATTAAACCCAGCTGAGATTAAAACAGTTGAATTAACCATGCAAACTAACAGATGGGGAGGACTCAAGGCATCGGATTCCAGTAGGGAAAAAGGAGAATGCTAGCTCTCGGCTGTTTTGACAAACATTTTACACTTGATTTGTAAGAATCCGACCAGCAGTCAAAACAAAGGTGTCACATAATCCTTTATGTATGTTGAGCACAGCATTTTTTTGCAACCTCAGCAATTGTGTCTCGCTAATCCAGGCTTAGTTATATTGTGTGAACCCATCCAACGACTGCACCACTGGTTTTTAGTGTCTCTACGTGGATAAGGAATGTAGCATCAAAAGAAGGAACTAAGAGTTACCAGGAGACAACACAATCTTGGACGGTGGGTCAGAGAAACACCAAGCAGGTTACTTAGACGAGTTCCCCTTGTTGTTCAAAAGGCAGCTCTGTATCCAGGGGCAGATAATAGTTTGCTACCGAGTCATAGATCGGTGCTGTCTTTGTGGAAGCAGCTGGCCATCGTCCAAATCCTTGGTAGACATGCTAAACACAAGAAACAAGATGTGATAAGATTCCATATTATTTTTAAAGTGCGGTATTAAGGTAGAGGGAACAGAACAGAATGTGGAATATGGAAAAATGGAATGGAATCGAATGGAATCGAATGGAATCGAATGGAATCGAATGGAATGGAATAGGAGTAACAGAGTTGGAAGGGATCTTGGAAACCCTATATATCCTTTCAGACAAATGGTTGTCCAATCTCTCCTTTAAAACTTCCAGTGTTGGAGCATTCACAAGTTCTGGAGGCAAGTTGTTCCATTGATTAAATACTTCCACTGAAGTATCCATCCACAAAACTCCATTGATAAAGCATCCTACCGTACCCTTGATCAGAAACCACAGAGTACAACACAACAGGACTATCTCAGAATTCCCCTTCCTCTCAAGGTACTCACTGCATATTCATTGATCCATGGTTCATCGTTGGTGTTCCATTCACCATAGAGGGGACCCATGTCCTCCAATCTCTTAGGACCTCCTACTTCCTCGTATTCATGATGCTCTTGAGAGCCGATCCAAGGGAGCGAGATGTTGGGATCTGCAAAGAAAGCAGAAGTTCTCCTTCCGGCAACAGGCTTGCCCTCAAAGCATTCAAAGGATGGGCCTGAATGTGGAATTAGGGCTGGAACGAAGAGGAGGAGGGAAATGTTATCAGCTCTTACCTACCTGTAACACTAGTATCGTTGGTGGCTGTAGAGACAGTGGCTGATGTCTTAGTAGAACTGCCCTGGAAGGAGAGCCAACCAACAATGTCAGGAACACAGCAGGGGGGATCTGTGCAGATCGCCGATGATGACATCCAGGGTGGTGGGCAGAGCCTCCCACCGGTTTTACTACCGGTTCTTGCAAACCGGTCCGAACTGGAGGCAACCCACCACTGCCACCCATCCATCCATCCATCCACTGGTGGGATTCAAATAATTTGACAACTGGTTCTCTGCCCTAATGACCAGCTGGGTGGGTGTGGCCATGGTGGGCATAGCCAGGGGGTGTGACAAGCAGCACTCGGCCTCCTGCATCCCCATGGGAGCAAAAACGGGCCACGGGGGGGGGGGGGGCGCCACAACCCCCTGCACCCTGTTTTGGGCCTAGTAGGCCTCCCTGCAGCCTCCTGGGAGCAAAAACGGGGCATGAGGGGACTCCTGGAAGGGGCGGAACAGGGTGGGGCGAGGCTAGCCAGCAACTTAACAACCGGTTCACCGGAACTGGCCCAAACCAGCTGAATCCCACCATTGCATGCATCCATCCACCCAACCAATTAACCAATTAACCAACCAACCAATCAACCAATCTGTATATATCTAAGTCTGCCCCTCATCTCTTCTAGGAGAGCTTAACTACAATTTCCAGCCCTTCACCTTCTGCTAGAGAAACTCTCATTTTTTTCCCCCTAACAAGGATTGGTAAATGAGATGCTTTCAAATAGGCTGATTCTCTCAAAATATCAGGATTCTTATGCCCTCTATTTTTGAAAAAAAAGGATCAGATGTCTAGGACTTCTCATTAGGTCCAACCCTTTTCGGCTAATAAGAAACAGAAGCAGAGCTGCATAAAGTTTTCCAGACAGAGGCAGAAAGACTCTCTTAAGTGCTCCTGGGGACTTCCCTATAGTTTCCCCAAGTTTCTTTGCTCCATAGCAACCCCCAATCCCACCCACTCTCCAAAATTGTAACAATACACTCTTAAGTTGCATTATGATGGAGGCTAAGTGAGTCAGTTTGACTAATCTTCTCCAGCTGACATAATTTCTCTCCATTGCTGAAATTGGATTCACTGATACTGGTAGAGAACGCTGGGACTCTGTGAGATGGACTGAGCCCAAAGGCCCTGCAAAATGTACCCTTATTTCCAAAGGATGCAATCTTGACATTGAGTGGAGGAAGCAACTGAGTAAAACCAGCTGCTTTGACTTAAGTTTCCTTGGGAGGAAAAAGCAAGTTTCAAAAAGCTTTGGGGAATAAAAAAGAGAGAGGGAATTTTTTTTCCCCCTCTACTAAATAAGTTTTATGCTTCCACCACCACCATCCCACACACTTACAGGTCATCCTCGACTTATGACTACAGCTGGGACCAACACAGGGGTGAAATGCAGCAGGTAGCGGAAATTTTGAGCAGTTCAGAGAACCGGTAACGGAAATTTTGAGTCGTTCGGAGAACTGGCAAATACCACCTCTGGCTGGCCCCAGAGTGGGGTGGGAATGGAGATTTTGCAATATCCTTCCCCTGGAGTGGGGTGGGAATGGAGATTTTGCAGTATCCTTCCCCTGCCACACCCACCAAGCCACGCTCACAGAACCAGTAGTTCTGTGCGTTCTGAAAATAGTATTACACACTCTGCTGCTTAACAGACAAACCAGTTGTTGTTCTTAGCAACCATTGTGGTCACTCTAGGTATTGCACCCACAGTCCCCTTGATAGATGCACACTTACCTCTGAACTGTACCCCTCCAGCTGTGCTGGTTGTCCACCAACCTTCAGCCATTTGCTTACCGCGTAGCTGTTCCCAAACCTCACTTTCCCCCTGCAATGAATCACCACGCTGGGTTATAGCATAGTTGATGAATTTATGAAGCGTTTCTCAGTTACCAAGGAAATTGCCCCCGTCTCTGTGTGACTGACAACGTCAGCTTTTCAAATTATTCAACGTTAGATGCACCGGTACGAAAAAGAAAGAGAAAAGACAGCATCCCCAAGTTATACACTTAATCCCATGTGCCTTGCCCTCTCGTCCAGTTAGGCTCACCTGGTTGATCTTTCAATCCCATCTCCTGTTAGGAGGGAAAAAAAACAAGCAAAAGAAATTATACCCAAACAGAAGAGATGGAAGGATTTCTTTATCTGCATAAAATGATCTTTTACTTTTTCTTTTTTTTTTTTTTCTGGTGAGGGAGAAAAAGCAGAGCAGATTATTGGAATTTCCCCTGACCGGTGACCTATTTATAAGTGATGATCTATGCTTACCTTTGGGAGTCTGAGTTCTCTTTCTGAACACGAGGCAGCCAAGCAAAAACAAGTTGGAAACGAGCAGAAACCCTCCTAGACCACCGAGGAGCACAACAATGGGAAGTGGCAAGATGGAACCTTCTAGGGAAAGAAAGATTTTAAAAAGTGAAAGTCGATAAAATGAGCTTTCTTCCCTTTTATCATTTTGGCCACAAATAAGAAAAGAACCCAGTATCAACTCCTTATTGTCATAGAATTGCAATGTGTCAGCACGGGAAGAGACTTTGGAGATTACCTAGTCCAGTGTTGGTGAACTTTTTCGGCACTAAGTGCCGAAACGGGAGTACGCGCAGGGCGGGGGGTGCACCAGAAACTGGAAGAGCAGCTCCCCAGCACACACTCATGGGAGCACCAGAAACTGGAAGAATAGTTCCCCAGTGTTCACGCACACCAGTGGTGGGTTTCCCCCCAGTTTGGACCAGTTCACAAGAACCGGTAGTAAAATCGGCGGGAGGCTCCGCCTACTGACCTGGACGTCATCATAGGTAATCTGATTGGGCGTGATGTGAACCGGTAGTAAAGGTAAGTAGAACCCATCCCTGATGGACGCGCCGGGAAGCCCAGCTTCCGGTGTACATACGAGTTGGTCACCTGGTCTTCCGGTTTCTGGCACGCATGCGCACACAAACACCAGCTGGCCAGCATACATGTGTGCACCAGAAACCCGAAGCTCAGCTTCCCATCACGTGCATGCGCACCAGGGAGCTGCTCTTCCGGTTTCCAGTGCTCCCGTGTGCGTGAAGATACATGCTGGAACCTATAAGAGCAACAGGCAACGGCTGGTGTGCCCAGAGAGATGGCTCTGCGTGCCACTTCCGGCACGCGTGCCATAGGTTTGCCATCACGGACCTAGTCCAGCTTTCTGTCCAGGGCAGGATTCCACTAGTGTTAGAGCCCAACACACAAATTTAACTTAAATTTAAACTTTAATGTCAACCCTGAAGCTGACCTGACTGAGGCCATTTTTGAGGCTTCAGTGTCGCCGCACTGGAGCTGAGGGATAGGGAGGGGGGAAATGAGATAGCTGGGGTTTTCTGGCCAAAACAAAATACTTTCTCCTGGGAACCAAGGACATTCCCACAGGTGGTCGGAGAGAAGAGGAGTGAAGTTACCAGGCACTAGACGACACCTTGATTGGACCATGTGACTGTTTGGGAAACATTTTTACTTTTAATTAGGTGAAAACCGCGGGAATATTCAGAGTCGGTTTTCACCAGTCTGTGCTAATATGATATCTCCAATAAAATTGTTCTTTGAGGAATTTACCTGCCTCGGAGTTCTGTTTGCTATGGGGGTATTACTTGGAACCCTGACATTTCAATTCCTTATTACATCACTCACAAATATTGTGGGCATCCCTAAGTAATGTCCCCAGCTGATCAAATGGAGTAGCATGGACAGCTTTCGTATTTTTGACAATACCAAATCAACAAGTATTCACAGTGTAGAAAGAAGCATCCTAAGTCTCCCTTCTTTTTTTTTTTTTTTAATTTGATTTATATGCCGCCCTTCTCCGGAGACTCAGGGCGGCTTACAGTGCGTTAAGCAATAGCCTTCATACTTTTGTATATTTATACAAAGTCAGCTTATTGCCCCCACAAACTGGGTCCTCATTTAACCTACCTTAGAAAGGATGGAAGGCTGAGTCAACCTTGAGCCTTGGAGAGATTCGAACCAGCAGTAAATTGCAGGCAGCTGTGTTAATAACAGGGTGCTTTAAACCACTGTAGTACCAAGGCCCTTCTAATCTAATAGCAGGGACTAATAAAAAATAGTGTCTATCTTAACCAAGATACCATGGCCATATTCATCATAAGAAAGCAGGATTTAAATAGAATAGATCACCTGATTCAGATGAGAAGGGAATCTCCGGCTCCTTGTCAACTGGTATTTCTATTCTCTCTGGAAAGAAGTATGGAAAATTATAACAGTGTATTATTCAAATTCTAACAGCATCAGATAGCTGACAAGTTGCCTTATAAAGAGATTGGGCCCAACGTGCCATGTTTCTTGGTATACTTTTTTTTCAGTTTTACTTCCCTTTTTTTACTTCCTTATAGGAAGGCTCAGAAAGCATAAGCAGAATCTTGTGCCTTTAGGGGAAATGAACAGCAAGTACAAGGAACATTCACCAATTACTTGAACAATGTGGATTTTTTTTTTCACCCATGAACTTTTCAGTATTGTGAAAACATGTTTATATAACCACCTCCTCAGTGTGACTATGTAGTCCTCCCTCCTGCGTTTCCCTACAAGAATAACTCTGTGAAGTAAGTAGAGCTGAGAAGAGTGATTTTGGCCCATGGACCAAGTTACTCAGTGAGTTTCCATGACTGAGTGTAAAACTAGAGCTATGTTTCCCCACTCCTGGTCCAGGATTTCACCTTTACACCACATGGGCTCTTGGTTTTTTAATTAATTTATTTATATCCTGCCTTTATTTTATTTTTATAAACAACTCAAGGCAGAGAACATATCTAATTTGTTTTTTGTTTGTTTGTTTGTATCTCACAAAGACACAATCGTCCTCCTATTTTTCCCACAACAACAATCCTATGAGGAGAAATACAGGGAGACTGAGGGAGAGCAACTTGCCCACCTGGCTTTCATGGCTAAGGTGGGACTAGAACTCACTGTCTGCTCCTTTCTAACCTGGAGCCTTAACCACTAGACCAGGGGTGTCAAATTCAAGGCCCGGGGGCCGAAGATCTGGCCTGTGGGGACATCCAGGAAACAGCGAAGGACTGGACTAAGGGCAGTCAGAGGGGCTGCCCTTCCAAGCCCCATTTTCACTGGCAGAGGGTTGCAGGAGGCCATTGCAGCTGAAAACGGGACTCGCAAGGGCTGCATGTGGCTCTCCTGAGCTCCATTTTCACTGGCAGAGGGTTGCAGGAGGCCGTCACAGCTGAAAACAGAGCTCGCAAGGGCTGCATGCAGGTCTCCTGAGCTCCGTTTTCGCTGGCAGAGGATTGCAGGAGGCCATCATAGTTGAAAACAATGCTCAGGAACCTGTTTTCTGCTGGCAGGACATGAGTGATATCAAGCTGGCCACGCCCCCCCCCCGAGTCCAAACACAACCCAGATATGGCCCTCAATGAAATCAAGTTCGACACCCCTGCACTAGACCACACTGGTTCTTTCTTTCTTTCTTTCTCCTATTTTCTCCTATTTTCCCCACAACAACAACTCTGTGAGGTGAGTTGGGCTGAGAGGGAGCTTATGTCGATGAGAACAGACTAGAAACTGGGCCTCTCTATTGCCAGTTCAACAACACTTTTCCATCACTCCACCTCACTGATTGTCTTATCGTAATTTAATCCAGATATGATTCCAAAGATGGTTTTTCTACCTTATTTATTCTACCCTTCAAGTATTCCTTCCTTCTTCTAAAAATATGAGTAGTATATTTTCCTGCCTCCATCTTTATTATCTTTATAACCAGGTAAACTCGCTTTTGGAATTTGGGCATTGTGGTGGCGCAGTGGTTAGACTGCAGCATTGCAAGCAAACTCTGCCCACAGCCAGGAGTTCAATCCTCACCAGCTCAAGGTCGAGTCAGCCTTCCATCCTTCCAAGGTTGGTATAATAAGGACCCAAATTGCTGGGGGCAATATGCTGACGTTTGTAAACCTCTCCGAGAGTGCTGTAAAGCACTATGGAGCGGTATATAAATGCTAATGCTATTGCTATTTTGTGAAATTCAAGGCTGACAGAACTTGCGTTCCCAGACAACTAGACAGAGGCACAAGTTTTTCCCTCCTGCCATCATTCTGCTGAACATCTAATTCTCACAGGTTCTGTCTAATGTGTATGTATATCAACCCATAGAATGTGGCTGTAGTCTTATTATTTATTCCTTTTATTATTTTCTTTACATCCCCTTTTTATTGGTGTTATTATTTTCTTTGTTGCCTTGCTAGTACACCGAGTGCTTCTGTACCGGAGACAAATTCCATGTGTGTCTAATCGCACTCAGCCGAATAAAACATTCAACCCAATTCAGCTTCAGAGCTGGATCTCTTTGGTCCATGTCCAGCACTACGCCTACTACACAATCGCTGCCTTTTTGCTCCTTAAAATATAAGTATGCCCCACATGCTCCTTTGCCGGGGCTCTGCTCTTGTTCCTGTAATGGGATGTGTGGATGACCTTGGAAGACGGGAAGGATGGGAAGACGGGAAGGAGAGCTGCAGACTAGACAACTGTCATGCAAAAGATGTCTAAGCCCACAGGAGGGAGGGAGGGGGTGGAAAGTGTTTCAAAAGAGACCCTCCCTCGTTTTTCAGATTTGCAAGATTCTCTCAATATAAGCTTGCAGTAAACATAGAGCTAGTATTCATTGTTGCTTCTGGTCTGGACTACCTTGAAGCTAGGGGTGGCTTCAAAAATTTTAGCAAGGGTTTCTCTGCCCGGTTGCTGGGTGGGCGGGACCATGGTGGGCGTAGCCTAGTCGGCCTCCTGCACCACGTGGGGGGGGGAGCGTTTTTGCCTTCTTCGGGCTTCGGATGTTTTTCTTGAGCCTCCGGGAGGGCAAAAACGGCCTCCCCAGGCTCCAGAGGCCCTCTGGAGGCCAGAAACAGGCTCATTTCTGGCCTTCCCAAACTTCCAATAGGCCCGTTTTTCACCCTCCCCGAGCCTCTGCATGTGCTCTGTGTTTACCTGCATCCAAAACGGACCACATGGGGACTCCTGGGAGGGGAGGGGTAGTCGAGGCCAGCCAAGAGTAGGATTTGGGGTTCTCCAAACCACACAGAATCTTAGCTAGAAGTTCTCCCGAACCCCTGCGAACCCCCAGCAGCCCACCCCTGCTTGAAGCCCCTTACCTTCTGTGGTGATGCTCAGCCCTGCACCCCCATCTGCAAAATCACTCTCTCCAAGAGCATTGCGTGCATTGACAGAGACATTATAGAGGGTGCTCGGCTGCAGGCCAGTCAGCGTAAAAGTTGGAGACTGTGGTGGAAAGACGTCCACGTACAGAAAGCTGGGAGCCCCAGGCCAATGATATCTGAGTGAAAGGAAGTGGAGATAAAAGCTGCTGAGAAGAACAAATTCATTAAATACATAATGTGTGACATGAAGGGGCATCAGGCCCACACTGCCTAATCCATGTACATCTTGGAAGCGTGGATAATTTCTGAATGTGGATTATTCAAATTAATAAATTCCATCTGTTTCTGCGCTGACATTGTCTCTTTTTCTAACCGCTTTTCCCTAATGGTTTCGCTTAAATGTCTAGTCTACGTGTGTCACTTGATGGCAAGGACATTTCAGTACATCTTTATATATTTCACATGTAGGCAGGGGTGAGATCCAGCAGGTTCTGACCAGTTCTGGAGAACCGGTAGCGGAAATTTTGAGTAGTTCAAAAAACTAGTGGCCCCAGAATGGGGTGGGAATGTTTTTGCAATATCCTTCCCCTGGAGTGGGGTGGGAACAGGGATTTTGCAGTACCCTGCCATGCCCACCGAGCCACACCCACCAAGCCATGCCACGCCCGAGCCACACCCACAGAACCGGTAGTAAAAAAAAATTAGATTTCACCACTGCGTGTAGGCCATTCAGCTCCAAAGCAATTCTGGGTAGCATTACAACTAAAAAGACATGCATATGATGGACAAGAAGACCAAGATACCAAAGCTAAACCCAAACGGATCAAAACAAAATAGAACAAAACAGAAAGGGGTTTCGTGGTCCTTGTGACCCTAAGGCCCGGGAGAACAACCAGACCTTCAATGACTTCTAGAACGGCACAAGAATGGGATGAGCCACAATGCCGCAGTGGTTAAAGTGCAGTACTGCAGGCTACTTCTGCTGCCTGCAATTTGGCAGTTCAAATCTCATCAGGCTCAAGGTTGACTCAGATTTAAGATTCCTTCCAAAGTCGGTAAAATGAGGACCCAGATTGTTGAGGGCAATATGCTGACTCTGTAAACTGCTTAGAGAGGGCTGTAAAACACTGTAAAGCGGTATATAAGCCTAAGTGCTGTTGCTATCGCTATCACACAACTCTCGGGGGGGGTTCATTCCAGAGTTATTATATGAATATACTTATTTCATGCACAATGCATAGCATAGCTTGTTCATTAGGACAGTGTTTCTCAACCTCGGTATCTGCGTGGACTTCAAGTCCCAGAATTCTGAACATTCAAGTCCACACTTCTTAAAGTTGCCGAGTGTGATGGAATGTAGTAGGCTGGATACCCAAGAGGGAAGGAGTGCGTTGTAGAGGAATAAGAGAAAACTCAGTCTGATATTTTGATATGTGCAAAAAAGAGGGTGAAGACAGACCCTCCCTAACAGTTCGCAGAGTATATGGTAGATGCAGATAGCAGAGTGCTTAGTCTGGCAAGATTCTGTCTACCAGTGTGGAAACGATAAAGAATTCAGCTTAGAAGAATCATCACATGTCATTCTTGGTTTTGGACCTGGCACATCTCAAAGTTCCTAAGAACAACAACTTAACCAAGTGATAGCAGTTCTCAAGAATTCCTCTATGGAACTCATGAGAGTTACATTGATTTAAAGCATCTTTCCCTGTGTTGACAGATGGGACTTTAATCTCCATGAGTCCTACCTGACACGAAAGCTTTGCTGCAGGCCTCCATCAAAACCTGGGATCCACTCCAAAGCCAACCAATTATGAGCTACACTGACAACTTTGAACTCTGTTGGTGGGTCAGGACGACCTGGCAAGAAATTATCAAAGTAGTTCAAGTTAATTCAAATGGTACAAGGATTTGTTTTGATCTTCAAACTTCACCAGATGGACATCCAGGTTTCCAGCTGTTCCTTACTTGTGCTAAGTAGCTGGATGTCAAAGACATCTGTGCCCAGATCATTGTTGGCCGTACAGGTGAAGATGGCATAGTCAAGCATTGCGCTCACATTGGCAATGGTTAAGGTGCTGGTGTGTAAAGAATCCTCGTAGCTTGTGACCACACTATACCTGGGGGAAAAGATAATATCATGAATTATATCATAAAAGTGGTGCGGCTCAGTCATCATTAAATATTTGACAAATGAAAATGCAGTGACAAATTGAGAAACAAAAGAAATCCAGGGGGGAGGGGCAGAGAGGGGAAGGGAAGGGAGGGGAAGAGAGTTGAGGGAGAGGGACAGGAGAGTGGGATGGGGACAGGGAGAGGAGAGGAGAGGAGAGGAGGAGAGCAAGAGGAGAGGAGAGGAGAAGGACAGGAGAAGGGGATGGGAACAGGGAGAGGGAGAGGGAAAGGGGAGGGGGAGAGCAAGAGGGGAGGAGAGGGACAGGGAGAGGAGAGGAGGAGAGGGAGGGGAGTGGGAGAGGAGAAGGAGAGGAGAGGGAGGGAGAGGAGAAGGGAATAGGGAGAGGGAGAGGAGAGAAGGAGAGGAGAGGAGAGGGAAGGAGAGGAGGGAGAGGGAGAGGAGTGGGGAATGGGGACAGGGAGAAGAGAGGAGAGGAGGAGAGCGAGAGGGGTGGAGTGGGAGAGGGAGAGGGAGAGGAGAGGGAGATGGAGAGGTGAGAGGGATGGGGATGAGACAGGGAGGGAAGAGGAGGAGAGGAAGAGGGGAGGGAGAGGAGGAGGGGAGGGGAGGGAGAGGAAAACAGAGATTGGGAGAAAGTAAACGAATCTTTTCAGTACCATATCTATTCTTATGTGTGATTTCTGACATTTGAATATAGCAAATTCACCCTATTGATTCATTCCATTCCCCATTCTTCTCTTGCAGATAAAAATGCATTTGTAACATTTCCCCAATTCAACTGGAACCAAACTGAATCCAGATGAGTGCCAAACTGATTATCAAACTTCGGCTGGCTTAGCTTGGACCCCAGCCACGTTGGAACAACTTTTAAGTTACAAATTTAATTCCAAATAGAACTGAACAGAATATTGTAAGCATTCAACTCCTGGGAGATGTTTAATCCCTATCCCCCCCACCCACCCACCCCCGTTTGCCCAAAAAGGAGTTAAGCCTTTGCAAGCTGAGTGTAAATGTTTGGGAATAACTGTAAGCAACGGCGAACTTCCACTGCCCTTTTTCGAAGGCAGGGAAACTTAATTTGATGGAGAGAGACAGGAGGAGACACAGCAAAGATTTACAGGGCCGCTTACTTATGTATAAATTCCTGCCCTTACAGCCTAACTGAAATCAAACTATATTTGACTTGCGGAAACATAATAAAAAATGAATTGGACAATAACACAGATATCTGATACAAACCATCACGACCCCAAAAAATGATAAAATATGGATCACAATAGACTTTCATAGTTGTGTCCCAATGTCGGATGCAAGTACATAAGTTATGTGGTTTGCATTGTGACACGGCAATATATTTGATCTTCCCTGTTCTGTCCCCTGCAGAGCCTTATGGGCAGTAACTAAAATGAAGCTGATAAGGGACCAGGAGATATGACTTCAAGTGATGCAGATTGACCTCAATAAAATTCACTGCTTAGAAGATGCTAATAGCAATAGCAATAGCACTTATATACCACTTCACAGTACTTTACAGCCCTCTCTAAAAGGTTTACAGAGTCAGCCTCTTGCCCCCAACAATCTGGGTCCTCATTTTACCCACCTCGGAAGGATGGAAGGCTGAGTCAACCTTGAGCCTGGTGGTGAGATTCGAGCTGCCAAATTGCAGGCAGCCGGCAGTCAGCAGAAGTAGCCTGCAGTACTGCACTCTAACCACTGCGCCACTGCAGCTCTTATGATGCTCAACAGGTATGTAGCACTTGGGCAATGTTGTTTGGGCTCAGAAGCTAAGCAGGGTCACGCTTGATTAGGACTTGGTGGGAAAGGAGAGCACCATGCCTGAACTGGAAGAACCATTTACATAGAGCTAATTCTTGATTTACAATCATTCACTTAGCAACCGTTCAAAGCTATCATGCAACTGAAAAACAATGACTTACAACGGGTGGTGGGATTCAGCTGGTTTGGGCTGGTTCGAGCGAACCGGTAGTTAAATTGCTGGCTGGCCCCACCCCTTCCAGGAGTCCCCACGTGCCCCATTTTGGCTCCCAGGGAGGCCTCCTAGGCCCAAAACGGGGTGGGGGGGGCAGCACGTCCCCCCTTGCAGCCAGTTTTTGCTCCCAGGGGGGTGCAGGAGGCCGAGTGCTGCCTGTCACACCCCCTGGCCATGCCTACCAAGCCACACCCACAGAACCGGTAGTAAAAAAATGATTAAAATTCAGATGCTTGGCAACCAGATGTATTTGCAATGGTTGCACTGTTCTGGGGTCATGTGATTGCCATTTGCGACCTTCCCAGTCAACTTCCGACAAGGAAAGCATCGGGGGATGCCCAATTCATTAATTGTATGATTCACTGCAGTGATTCGCTTAACAACCATGGCAAAAAAAAGATCGTAAAATTGGGCATGTCTCACTTAACAACACCCTTTGCTTAGCAGTGGAAATTCTAGTCCCCATTGTGTTTGTGAGCAACCTGTGTGTTCTGACCTAGGCTTCGCAAGAACATGAAGCAGACTCCTTGTCCCGACAAAAAACCCCTTTTATTAAGTTACTGTGAATTCCTCTCATTCACATCCAGCAAAGTCTTTCAAGGGAGAATTTACAGTCACAGACCTTATCTGGCTTGGAGAGCTGGCAGGCCGATAGCTTCAAAACTTGGCAAGAAATCTCTGAGAGTCACGAACCAATTAAGCGAACTAATTGTCTCCTGCAAACTCCACTCCCCTTTTGCTCTTCTTTTATTCCCTCTGGGAAGGGCCATTCATCATCCACCTGTGGCCTTACTCCCAAGTCAATCCTTGTTCTTTAGCTGTTCCCTTCGTCTGGCAATTCTGCGCATGCGCACCCTGGGAACAGGCTCCAGCTGTTCGTCTGCCTCCCTGATGTCTGACTCTGAAGGCAGATGATAACTGCCATGCGGCCCTGGCTCCCTCTCTGCCTCCGACGCAGAGCCCTCATCAGAGCCTTCTCCAGACTCCAGGACTGGCCCATGTTCCTCCCCAACCTCCTCACTGTCCGAATCTGCTGCCAGCTCTGCTGGCCGCTGGAGGGCCAAGACACTGTGTGGTTGTGTCCGTGCAGTCATCCAAAGTCAACCTCAACTCTTCATTATTTTATTACTTCACCTCCTGATGGGAAATCTTACCTGGGACTTTGGAGATCGAGGGAGACCCCATTCTTGGCCCAGCTGAAGAGCACACTGGGCACACCCTGAGCACTGCACTGAAGCACAGCTTGGCTTCTTCCATCACCTGAAGCTGCCACTTTGTTCTGCCCGGGGCCCTTGATGATTTCTGGTGGGTCTAGAAGGGAAGAGAGATGTGTGGTTAAAATTGTGTTGCATGTGTAAGCTGCTGGCTGAAAAGAAAAACAAAGAAAAGGATGACATCAAGGGGCTCAGAGAAACACTCCAGGGGTGGGTAACAAGCAATTATGACAAGTAAAACCTTGGATTTTATAGGAGTCTTTAAGTCTAGGACATATTAAAGGTTGACTAGTGTTAATACTTACATCGCACAATCAAACGAGCACTGCTTTTGGCTGCTGGGGAGATGCCATTATCTACTTGACACTCATAAAGTCCAGCATGTGTTCGTTGGGCTCCCTCGACCCGCAGGGTGCCCACTAATCCTTCAGACAATACTTTAAAACCCAAATCTTCCAGGCTGCGCTCCAAATCGCCCTGCATAAGATGCCAGAATAACAGGAAGATTGTATTAAGCCATACAATAGCACTTAGACTTATATACCACTTCACAGTGCTTTTACAGCCCTCTCTAAGCGGTTTACAGAGTCAGCCTATTGCCCCCAACAATCTGGGTCCTCATTTTACCCACCTCGGAAGGATGGAAGGCTGAGTCAACCTTGAGCCTGGTGAGATTCGAACTGCCAAATTGCAGGCAGCCGGCAGGCAGCAGAAGGAGCCTGCAGTACTGTATTCTAACCACTGCGCCACCTCAGCTTTTAACCTTTAGCTTAACCTCCTGGTGTCTGCACCAACAATTCCTTGCATATATAAGGATGGAAGGCTGAGTCAACCTTGAGCCGGTGACGATCAAACTGCAGGCAGTCGGCAGAATTAGCCTGCAATACTGCATTCTAACCACTGTGCCACCACGGTTCTTATTGTATGTAAATGATTGTAAACCGAGGATTATCTGTAATTAAGAACTCTCTTTCTCACTGATTCCCCACCCCATCCTTCAGTCCTCTGCACAGAGCACATCTCACATCTGCCAGTATATGTGTGGCTTTCCTTTTCTTTTCCTACGCTTGTCTTTGGCACCACTTATCACTGGCACATAGCCCCTGGAAGATTATCCAAGAACTTCTTGGGCTTAAAAAAAAAAAATCCCCAGCTCTTATTTACCTTTATGTATTGAGTAAAGTGGAGCAAACCACCAACCACATAATGTCAGTCTCTAAAGAAGCATTAGCTCCTGCAAAACAGCCTCATAATCTTGGAGTAATGCAAGATTCCTGCCAGACAGTTAAACACAAAGCTGATTCTTATGTCTTTTTTTTTTTTAATGTCCGGCTCACCGCAGTCCATGCAATATGTCTGATTGTTAGGAGCTACATTACCAAAGCCTTTAAAGGAAGTATTCTTTAGTTGTCAGCGGCCATTAAAGAACCATTATTAGCCATCAAGTTGTAAAAGGAGGTTGGGAAAAAAGGTCATCTCGCTTGGCATGGCCGCATCAAATCCCTTTTAATTGGAGTAAGAAACATTCTCCTGCTGGCACCACTATAGGGTTAGCATACAGAATCAATGCCAATCCTTCCCCTGCTTTCTCCTGGCTCAGCCCTATAACTTTACCAGCCACCTCCACTGGAAATTTGGTATGGGGTTGGCATCAGCCTGGCACACGATTTCGGCGGTGTCCCCCAGGTCCACGTAAGTTGGATCTGCAATGCTGCGGATAGAGGGCGAATCTGTTTGTAAGGAGAGGGGATGGGAAAAAAAGCATAACTCGGTTCACACAGTTGTCTGTCCAAGCTGCGTTAACGATTTGACGGCTGCATTTCTACAACATGCTAAGCTCTCCATTAATTTTAGCTTTGGCTGGAGGTGTCTGTGTATTATGCCTAATGTATTATGCAGATTAAGTAAACACATTCGGTTCTGTTAACTTAGCAAAGTCGCGCAGATCAGACCTGCGCCTGAGAAATCTGAAGGGAGAAAGATGGTGACCTAGCAGTGGCCACAAAATGTGATATTGCGAAATCATAGCATCCTAGGGTTGGAAAACTTGGAGAACTTCTAGTCCAACTCTTGCCCAATGTAAGAATCCTCATAATACAAGCTGCTTAATTAAATAGACCAGGGAGTCAAACTCAAGGTCGCGTGCCGGATCCGGCCCACAGGGTGCTTAGACCTGGCCCGTGGGACCAGCCTGGAAACAGCAAAGGACCGGTCCACTGCCAGCGAAAATGGAGCGTGCCCCCCCCCACAAGCTCCGTTTTCACTGACAGAAGGCTATCAAAACAAACTAAAAGCAAAACAAAAGGAGAAATGTTTCCCCTTTTGCATTTGAGCATGCAAGAAGGGACAGGAAAGGAGAAAGGGAAAGAGGAAAGACAAATAAGGGAAGAGGGGAAGAGAGCAAGGAAGGAAAAATAAGGAAAGAGGGGAAGGAAGAGGGAAGGAGAAGGAAGAGGGAAGGTAAAAGGAGAAAAGGGAGGGAGGGAAGGGAAGGGAAGGGAAGGGAAGGGAGGGAGGGAGGGAGGAAGGAAGGAAGGAAGGAAGGAAGGAAGGAAGGAAGGAAGGAAGGAAGGAAGGAAGGAAGGAAGGAAGGAAGGAAGATTATAATGAGAGGGAGGGTCTCAGGGAAGTCCTGCCTTAGCACTTGGCCATCACAGGTGCCCCCGACACAAGTCCCATGTCATGCCCACCATGGCCACACCCAGACCCAGCCACGCCCCTGGCCCTCCGAGGTCAAACACAACCCTGATGCAGCCCTCAGTGAAATTGAGTTTGACACCCTGAAAATAGACCATCTTAGAAGAAACTGTAAAAAATAAAATTGAGTAGGACATGGAAAAAGAACTCCATCCTTCTTCAATCGGAGTCCTTCAAGAAATGTTGAGGCAAAATTCCCATAATCCCTGGCCACTAGCCATTGTGGCTGGGCCTGATGTAAGTTAGCCGGACACATCTGGATGGAACCAGCTTGGGAAATGATGGGTTAAACCAAACCTTTCTTTCTTGAGTCTACATAGATGTGTGAAGACAGGGAATATATTCCTCCGAATCTGTTAACTTACAGTGCACGTTTAGAGTGATGGTGGTTTCATTTTGTCCTTCTGCATTCTCACAGTGGATCCTGTATTTGCCGGCATCAGCTCGAGTCACATTCCAGATCTCCAGAGATCCACCATCCCGCAAGTGGTACCGTGGGGAACCGTCTACGACAGAGACAATCCATCACAAGTCAAGCTCCACAAAGAAACAAGCGCTTGGAGCACCACGGCGAGGAGTGGGGAGGGATTTCATGAGTCAAGCCAACTGTGATCAATGATTCAATGTTCAAATGTTCTTCTGCATCAGGTTTGCTCCCATCCTAATTCTTAATTCCATCCCGCAATTAAGGAGAAACTTCTTAACAGTGAGAACAAATAACCAGTGGAACAGCTTGCCTTCAGAAATTGTAGGTGCTTCATTATTGGAGGTTTTTAACCTCCGATTCAGACCTGTCTGAAATGGTATAGGGCCATGATGGCGAACCTATGGCACGCGTGCCACAGGTGGCACACGGAGCCATAGGGGTGGGCACACGAGCTCAGCTCTGGCGCGCATGTGTGCACCAGCCAGCTGATTTTCGGGCCTTCTGGGCCCACCAGGAGTTTGGAAACGGGCGGTTTCTGGCCTCCGGAGGGCCTCCAGAGGAGTGGGGAAGACCGTTTTTGCTCTCCCCAGGCTCCTAGAAAGGCTCTGGAGCCTGAGGAGAGTGAAAAACAGCCTTCCTATCTCACCGGAAGTCAGCAAATGGGCCATTTCTGGCCTCCGGGTGATGGGTGGGCTGTTTTCGCCCTCCCCAGGCTCCTAGAAAGGCTCTGGAGCTTGCAGAGGGCAAAAAACAGGCCTAATGGGGCCATTTTTTGGCCCCATTCTCCATTGGGGCCATTCTCCATTTTTTTGTTTCACTAAATATGAAGACCTTTGACACAGGAAGGCACAAGAGAAAGAAAATCCAAGGGTAAGAAACCTGCCATTTAATAAGTGTTTTTTTCCGGTGAGAGCGATCTATCAGGGCAACCTGGTCTACCCATATATGGGACAGAAGACACTGCTTCTGCGACAAAAATAGTTTGTCGCAGAAGCGACTGCCTGCAAAGGCTCCTGGATTGGGGCTGAAAGGCAAAAGCGGAAGTGGTATGCTCCGTCCCATATTTGGGTAGACTAGGTTGCCCTGATAGACAGGTCTCACCGGAAAAAAACTCTCCCCTGGTATAGCCGACAAAGCGAAGAGAGCCCGTAGCTTAGAGGTTAATACATCTACCTAATATGCAAGTAGCCCCGGTTCGAATCCCAGAAGGGTATGGCTAGCTGATGAGAGCTAAATAGCTTGAAACAGATCTATACTAATCTCCCTTTCTTTGTCGGTAAATCTAAATTCAACACTGCCATTTAATGCATTAACAATGCTTTATGGAAAAGATGCACTAAATTGACACATCGGGACGCCATCAGGTCTCCAAATGTTGGCCGCCAGAAAGAGCAAATATTAAATACACTTGCATCAAATTAATGTAATAGAATCGTGCTAACAAATTATATTAAATCAAATTTGGATTTTTCCCTATTCTATCTGGCTGTTTACCCCCAGCCCAGCCTGGTTTTTTTGAGTTGTAGCCCCCAAAGGCTCCTATCAATCCTATTCTATTATCTTGGCTCTTCCTGGATATTCTACCTTCATATCTTGATTTATCTCTGCGGACCCCTTTCCTTCTTCCTGTCCACTTATCTTGACTGTCTCAAGGCCCACTGGCTCTTTTTTAAGGGCTCCACCCTTACACCCGATTCTTTTTCTTTTCCTTCCCATCCTTTCAAAATGCTCGACACAAACCTTTCATCTTCTCTCCCTGCTGGAACTAAATCAAGACTGACATAAACAGAACTAAAAGCTCATTCTCCTCATTTGTCCCTGTTCCCATTGTCTCCTTCTCCCTCCGTGGTCTCCCAGTAAGTCCCAGTAGACAGGACCACGGGTGGGCTTCAAAAAATTTTGCAAGGGATTCTTTGCCTGGTTGCTGGGTAGGCATGGCCATGGTGGATCATGCACCAGAGCAGGCCCTCCCTGGACTCTGGAGGCTTTCCTTGAGCCTCTGGGTGGGCGACAACGACCTCCAGAGCCTGGGGAGGCCACTCCGGAGGCCCTCTAGCAGAAATGGGCCCGTTTCCGGTCTTCCCAAATGTCCGGTAGACCCATTTTTCGCCCTCCCTGAGCCTCCTTGTGCGCCCTGCATTTGCCTGCATCCAAAATGGGCCGCGTGGGGACTCCTGGAGGGGCAGGGTGGGCGAGGCCAGCCAGGAGTGGGATTTGGGGTTTCTCTGAACTGCACATAATCTTAGCTAGAGGTTCTCCCAAACCCCTGCGAACCCCCAGCAGCCCACCCCTGGACACAATGTTAAATACAACGTTAAATCCTTAAATAAGGAGCCTTGGTAGTACAGTGGTTTAATGCACCCTGTTATTAACACAGCTGCCTGCAATTTCTGCAGGTTCGAATCTTACCAGGCTCAAGGTTGACTCAGCCTTCCATCCTTTCTAAGGTAGGTTAAATGAGGACCCAGTTTGTGGGGGCAATAAGCTGACTTTGTATAAATATACAAAAGTATGAAGGCTATTGCTTAACACATTGTAAGCCACCCTGAGTCTCCGGAGAAGGGCGGCATATAAATTAAATTAAAAAAAAAAAATACAGCTTGGCCATTAGCATGCAAATTTTTAAAAAGCAAAGAGCAGGCATATAGGAAATGGGAGAAATGGGGAATTTTATAGAATGTAGCAGGTAGAGGATATCCAGCTATTCTTACCTTACCCAAGTTCCAGGTTCTTTAGATCAGGGGTCTCCAACCTTGGCAACTTTAAGACTTGTGGACTTCAACTCCCAGAGAATTCTGGGAGTTGAAGTCCACAAGTTTTAAAGTTGCCAAGGTTGGAGACCCCTGCTTTAGATTTCATCCTAAGGTGTGAGACCCACCTGTTAAGATCACCTCTCCAAGGAAACTCCAGCGATAGGTAATCTCAGGAGGGCTGGCAGAAACCAAAAGGGGCAACCGGGCAGACTCATGCTCCACAGCTTGCACAAGGTGCGTCTGCTCAGGGGAGAACTCTGGAGGAACTGTGTTGAAAGAAATGAAGGCGCGCATTTTTGGAGGCCAGGCTCATGGAGGCTTAAAGAGCCAGGATTGCTAACTGAGACATTCCCCTTTCTGGCTCATTGGTCTACAGGTGGTCCTCGGCTTATGACCAATAAAGATCAGAAAATTTGTTGTTAGGTAGTGTGGTTATTAAGCGAGACATCATATGACTGCAACTTGTGACCTCCTGCCAGCTTCTCCCTTGACTTCCTTGTCAGAAGCTGGCAGGGAAGGTCACAAGTGGCAACCACAAGATTGCAGGATGCTGCAACTGCTCACAATTGCAAGCTGGTTGCCAAGGATGTGGATCACGGTCACATGACTAGAGGAATGGAGCAGCAGTCATAAGTGCAAGGACCAGGCTACTCTAAGGCAGCATACAACAATTGAATAAAACAACTATAAAACATGTACAAAAAAATATATATAAAAGAGAAAGTTTATAAAAATGAAAATGTAAACCCAAGGCAAAGAGAGGATAAAAATGGTTACCCCAGCAATACATCTAAGCTTGTCTCCGGTTCTTTTTATCAGTCAACTTTGTTTATTGAATTATAAAGTATTATAAAATATGAAATGCAAAGTAAATAGAAAAGCAGTGGGGGGGGAGGAAAGGAGAAGTGAGGAAAGATAAGAAAAAAGAAAGAAAAAGAAGCATTGACTTCCAACTGTCTCTGGTATGGTAAAATAAGGCACTAACATCAAATCACAACTTTTTGCTTTTCCATAATAGTATGAACAAGCCATTTCTATAAAGCTCTATCAGTCTAATCGGTAAAACCCAGTCAAATTTTCATTCTTTTCCACGTCAGGCACGAAGTTCAGAAGCAGTCTCCTTGTGGAAACAAAAGTACTGTATGTTTCTTTTCTTTAATCAAAGCAGTCAATTTTGCCATTTCAGCCAACTCCATCGACTTCTATAATAAGCATGTCTCCAGTTCCTTGGGACCCACTAGGCTAGGTCTGGAGGAATTTCGGGATGTCAGAAGAGATGGAGCTAACCTACCTTGGATGGGAAGAATATTGCATACGACAATATTGGGCCTGGTGGCTCAGCAGACTGATAGCATTGTGATTAACACCAGCTGTCTGCAATTACTGTAAGTTCGACTCTCCCCAGGCTCAAGGTTGACTCAGCCTTCCATCCTTTCTAAGGTAGGTAAATTGAGGACCCAGTTTGTGGGGGCAATAAGCTGACTTTGTATAAATATACAAAAGTATGAAGGCTATTGCTTAACGCACTGTAAGCCGCCCTGAGTCTCCGGAGAAGGGCGGCATATAAATCAAATTAAAAAAAAAAAAAAAAAGACAGGCACTATAGCGGAGAAGACACATTTTCTGGGACTCACCAATAGTAAGTCCCTATGTTGTGGCCAGCAGCCGAATCAGAGGAGGAGGAGGAGGTGTGGGAGTCAGGGCCAGCATCAGGGCAACCTCAGAGCTCCGAGGGGGAATTGAGCTGGCAGAAAGAGAGAGAGGGAGAGGGAGAGGGGAGAGGGAGAGGGAGACGGAGGGAGCCTGGGCCATCCGTCAGCCCTCAGATGGAAAGTCAACAGCCCCCAGATCTGGAGGTGGCTGATGAGAAAGAGGAGGAACAGCTGGGTCCAGCGTCTGATGCGCGGATGTGCAGAAGGCAGAGGAGAGGAGAGCAGTGGAAATCTATGGGCCGATCCTGGGAAAGGAAGAGCCACCGCTGCTAGCGAGATCCCACCCTAGCTCTGGGGATAAAAGGCAGGGGGCGGAGATGAATAGGTGTGGCAGACAACTATTAATCTTCCGGCCGGATAGACTTGTTAGCCTGCGAGAGAAACTTTTTGCCGGGACTGCCGGCATTCCTAATGAAGGAATCTTTTGAGTTCACGTCAGAGGGTTTGTCATGTTTGGGGAGCTGGCTCAGAACACCCTAGGTGATGGTACACGCAGCATGCTTCCTCTCCCTGATCTAATGGGATGGGTAACTAGGGAGAGGTGCCCTCAGATAGCCCGCTCCCGTGCCACAAAGGGCTTTAAAGATTTAAGCTAACAGTTTGGATTGTACCCAGAAGCAAACTGGCAACAGATGCAGCGGAGCAGAGGTGTAACATGTGCTGTTCTGGGAGCACACATAACTGCCTTCACCGCTGCATTCTGTGCCAGCTGAACAAACCCATTGAACGAAAAGCTTCATTTTCGGAGCTGAACTTCCAGCAACAAATAAACAGCAGTTAAGGGACATTTCCATACTTACATAGGACCGTAAGCTGGTAGAAGGTGTTCACACCTTCGGAGAGAACAGAGCTGTAGGCATAGCATTCCACCCTCTTCCCATGATCTGCAGATGACACCACCAGAGTCACCCTTTCCGAAGCGGAGAAACCTCCATATTCTGCTTTCCTTTGCCCTAAATTGATGCCGTCCAGCCTGAAGGCGAGAACGCATGGAGATTATCACAGCCGAACTTAATGTTTCTGACAAGAGTCCAAAGATGAACCTCTATATTCAGAGACAATCTACTGACATAGCTCAGCTGCCGGGGATGAACAAGAGACAAGACCTGATGCCTTCATAGCCTCACTTGCACATTTTCTGACAGGCCTGTATCACGCTGCTGTCAGAAACAGAAAGCGGGACTGAGTGAAGTTTGGGACTGATTCAGCTTTCCAGTTCTTCTGTTGACGTTTCAGCCTAAGCCTGGGGAAGTCGGAAGCCTGATGGGTCAGGACTGAGGAACAATGGTGGAAATACGAAGTGACAGCTGAAGAACGTTTCCGTACAGCAAAGATGATCTTCTTCTGCTCCTTCTCCTATGTGGATTGGTTGTTCTGATGACATTGTGGGAAGACACATGACTCAAATGGGTCCACAGTACGTAGCCAGTAGGATGCACGCTAAAGCAGCATCTAGCATATCTAAGGGGTCCTCAAAACTTAATCTGGAGGGGAATGTAAAAAGCTTTCCCTCTAAAACCAACCTTCCTCTTAATACGAAAGGACAGATTCTTGATTTGATGCAACCAAGAGTGTCCACAGGATATGGTCAAGAAAGTCAAGAGGCAGTTGTGGTGGTGAAATTGAAGCTCCATCTACAACACACATAAAAAACAGGCACAGCATCCATCACACCAATACATCTGCCCTCCTGGCCTTTCTTTTTACTGTACCCTGCAAACAACCCCGGATGCAAAATTAATCCTGGAACTCCACAGGCTATTCAATAATTATATTGGTTCAGAAAAGAGCCCCAAACCCAGTGACTTGATGCTACTGGAAGAACCCAAAAGGAATGACCTTCATCTGCTATGCTTGAGTGATTTAAGAGCCATGGTGGAACAGTAGTTAGAATGCAATATTGCAGGCTAACTCTGCCGACCGCCAGGAGTTCGATCCTGACCAGCCCAAGGTTGACTCAGCCTTCCATCCTTCCGTGGTTGCTAAAATGAGGAACCAAATTGTTGGGGGCCATACGTAGACTCTATAAACCACTTAGGAGAGGGCTGTAAAGCACTGTGAAGCAGTATATATGTCTAAGTACTATTGCTATTGAAGCCAGTCTTGGCAGAAAGAGGCAAAACCTACAAAGACAATCAGAGAAGCTTGAAGAAGGTGGTCTTCAGAAGAATTACTCACCTTTTTCCATCTTTGAGCCAAGTGAGATGAGCAGGAGGGTTGCTGCTGCCCGATTTGCAGGTCAGTGTCACCGATTGGCCACGTCTCACCTTTTTGTCTGTCACTGTAATGGTGGCATGTAGAGGTGGAACTAGGGAAATAAAGAGTATGCATTGTCACTCCCTACCAGGGGTGAGCTGCTGGGGATTCGCAGGGGTTCGGGAGAACCTCTAGCTAAGATTTTGTGCAGTTCAGAGAACCCCCAAATCCCACTCCTGGCTGGCCCCACCCACCCCATCCCTCCCCTCCCAGGAGTCCCCACGCAGCCCATTTTGGATGCAGGTAAGTGCAGGGCATGCTCAGAGGCTCGGGGAAGGTGAAAAATGGGCCTACCAGAAGTTCGGAAAGGCCAAAAACAGCCCTGTTTCCAGCCTCCAGAGGGCCTCCAGAGCCTGGGGAGGCTGTTTTTGCCCTTCCAGAGGCTCGAGGAAAGCTTCCGAAGCCCGGGGAGGGCAAAAACACACACAAAGCTCACCGTGGTGCAGGAGGCCAACTAGGCCATGTCCACCATAGCCACGCCCACCCAGCAACTGGGCAGAGAACCCCTTGCTAAAATTTTTGAAGCCCACCCCTGCTCCCTACCCATCATGTTTCACATTCAGCTCCTATTTTTCCATTTACAGTGCACTTCACAACTCTTGGGGACAAAACATTCAGGGGAAAAGAAAATGAAGTACAGCTTGTTTCAATCGATTGATATTGTGTATGTGAAAAGACAGCATGGAGGAGTCCTGGGTGCTCTCTGAACGTAGTCGTTTTCTTGCAGACACTTCATTACCCAAATTAGGTAACATCATCAGTGCTAGTGTAGCTCATTCCAACCTGGAACAACAAATATTCTCCTTTATTAGCTAGTATGGAAGAAGAAAGATTCCCTCGTGTAGTTTTTCCATAACATGCTAGTTTTCAATGCACAACAGCCCGCTTCTTCTGGACTCACTATGGATCTGCATCCCCTGATGTGTTTTCTTGAAACATTGTACTACAAGTTAAAAAGGTAAAGGTAAAGATTCCCCTCTCATATATGTGATAGTTGTTCCTGACTCTAGGGGGCAGTGCTCATCTCCGTTTCAAAGCCAAAGAGCCAGCGCTGTCCAAAGATGTCTCCATAGTCACGTGGCCAACATGACTAAACGCTAAAGGTGCACAGAACGCTGTTACCTTCCCACCAAAGGTGGTCCCTATTTTTCTACTTGCATTTTTTATGTGCTTTCAAACTGCTAGGTTGGCAGAAGCTGGGAGTAAGTAATGGGAGCTCACCCCATTATGCGGCACCAGGGATTCGAACCGCTGAACTGCCAACCTTTCAATCAACAAGCTCAGCGTCTTAGCCACTGAGCCACTATACCCCTTCAAGTTACTACAACCCTGTTTTCTCCAAAATAAGACATCTCCTCATAATAAGCCCAATCAGGCTTTTGAGCGCATGCTAATAAGGCCAAGTGCTTATTTCAGGGTTCCAAAAAATATAAGACAGGGTCTTATTTTCGGGAAAACATGGAAGTTACCCAACCCCAATTTTGTCTAGTACAGGGTAGTTCAATTTTGGCAACTTTAAAAGATGTGTGGACTTCAACTCCCAGAATTTGCCAGCCAGCAAGTCCCACATACGTTCATACTGATGATGTTACCTCATTGGGTAATGTCTGCAGGCGAACAGCCAATCTCGGAGAGCCCCAAGAATTCCATACCAATCTGTCCATCTTTTTCTTTCTCTGTCTCTCTCGTAAAATAAATTTTATTTATGGTTTTAACATACATGATTACTTAGTGAACAGTATATTGTCTGGGTTAATGTACTTTATACACAATACTTATAACAATAATACTATTTAAGTATACATAGTAGTATTCTTCCAACTTCTAACAATTACGTATACTTAGTAATTGTAGTACTTTATATTTATGTAACAATACGCATATTTTCCCAATTTCTAATTTCTACCTCTCTTTTCTAATTTTTAATGAAATAAATCCCATATTAAAAGGTATTCTATATCTATCCATCATCTCTTGCCCTTTTTAATATTTCAACTTTTAATGACTTTCTGAGTAATCTTCCAACTTCTAACATTTACGTATACATACTAATTATAGCAAATTATATTGTGTGACAGTATGCATAATAATATTTTCCCAATTTCTAATTTCTACCTCTCTTTTCCAATCTTTAATAAGACAATTCCCATATTAAAAGGTATTCTATATCTATCCATCTTTCTCTGCCTCTCCATCCCTCCACTCACCCTCTTAGAACTTCCCATTCTGTGTGTGTGTTTGTGTATTTGTGTGAGTGCACACTCTGTACTGAGTTTTAACTTACATTGAACCAGCAAACTAGTATATGCAGTGAGTGCGAGGGTACTGGGAGAACCAGTGGCATTGCAACGATAGTTTGCCATGTTGTCACTGGGAGTCGTAGTCAAGACCAACTCCTTGGAAATAATATTCCCAGATGAGGCTGAAGATGTTCCTTCCCTTACTAACTTGATATCCTGTGGAAGCAATGCATATTATAGTAAGCATAGTGGAACAGTTAAAACACTGTTAATCTGACTCTCAGCGGGCTCAGATCGAACAAATCAACTCTAACAAAGAGAAGAAAAAAAATCTACTGCCTCCTTGGAAAAGGATGAGAGGGATATTCCTTGATATAGAATATCAGAGTTGGAAAGGACCTTGGAGGTCTTCTAGTCCAACCCCCTGCTTAGGCAGGAAACCCTACACCACTTCAGACAAATGGTTATCCAACATCTTCTTAAAAACTCCCAGTGTTGGAGCATTTACAACTTCTGGAGGCAAGTTGTTCCACTGATTAATTGTTTTAACTGTCAAGAAATTTCTCCTTAGGTCTAAGTTGCTTCTCTCCTTGGTTAGTTTCCACCCATTGCTTCTTGTTCTATCCTCAGGTGCTTTGGAGAATAGCTTGAGTCCCTCTTCTTTGTGGCAGCCCCTGAGATATTGGAAGACTGCTATCATGTCTCCCCTAGTCCTTCTTTTCATCAGACTAGACATACCCAGTTCCTGCAACCGTTCTTCATATGTTTTAGCCTCCAATCCCCTAATCATCTTTGTTTCTCTTCTCTGCACTACTGGGCATATCCAGTATTTCCAGGAGCTGACCATTTAAGAGCTCTGGTTCAGAACAGGCTTCTCATTGAAGTCCCTGTGCATAACCAAACTTATTTTGGAGAGTGGAGATATGAGAATAGATCTGGAAAGCCATCAAGTTTGAGAATGCTGTGCTCAGATTCCAATTTTGCATGATTGAAGGCAACAAAGGGGTCAAAACTAATGTATGGAGGGTCACAGGAAACAATCAAAGGAGGTTTCATTACAAGGAGGGCCATTGATTTCCCCCACCCACCCACCCACCAGACAACCAACCAGAACATGAGGGGGCCTTCAAAGCCACATTTGGTTTCCAGCCCTGGATTTTTCACTCACTTGTTTGCCCTGACAAGGCTTCGAATGTCCACTTTGCTGAGATTGCTGCAGCTGTACTCGAACTCCTCCAGCAAGCGTGCATGTCACCTGCAAATGAGAAAAATAAAGCTTGTTTTAGGAAAACTAAGTTTGTTTTGCCTATACTAATGCAAACAATATCTTCAGATAAAGTAGATTAATGGACCCTACCTTTAACCCCAATCCTAAATTTTAATGTAAATTTTAATTTCTTCTTAACCTGGGGTTTTAAATTTGTCTTGGGCTAAATTGATTTAATTCGATTTTACTTCTGTTCTTAATTTTTGTATTTTACATGTTTTATTCTGTGCCTGTTCACCGCCCTGAGTCCTTCGGGAGTAGGGCGGTATACAAATTAAATAAAATGAAAAATGAAAATGAAATAAATGAGCCACAGTGGCGCAGTGGTTAGAGTGCAGTACTGCAGGCTACTTCTGCTGACTGCCGGCTGCCTGCAATTTGGCAGTTCGAATCTCACCAGGCTCAAGGTTGACTCAGCCTTCCATCCTTCCGAGGTGAGTAAAATGAGGAACCAAATTGTTGGGGGCAATAGGCTGACTCTGTAAACTGCTTAGAGAGCACTGGTATATAAGTGCTATTGCTATTGCTAAATCAAGTCATGCTTAAATCATGGATAAAGCTTAGATGTTGGGAGATGGGAAGGACTGACCAAATAGTTACAGAACTCTTTCTCTACAGGTAGTTTAGAGGTAGTCCTCAACTTATGACCCTTTAACAACTGTTCAAAATTACAATGAAGCTGAAAAAGGTGATTGATGACTGCACCTGGGACTTATGACTGTCACCGCGGTCACATGATCAAAATTTGGGTGCTTGGCAACTGGTATGTGTTTACAACGGTTGCAGCACTCCAGGATCATGTGATCAACATGTATGACCTTCCCAGGGGGCTTATGGCAAGCCAGATCAATGGAGGAAGCTGAATTTGCTTAATGACCACGTGTAAAAAAAGTTAATAAAATCAGATATGAGCCACTGAACGAAGTTCCAATTCCAATTTTGGTTGTAAGTGGAGGACTCTACCTGTATTTTCTTCTGCTAGAATTTTTTTTTTTTTAAATCTAAGTCTGGCTCAAAGAGAAATGCCTGCAGGAGGAGATGATAATAGGAAATAAGCTCCAGGCAAAGGGAAATTTGCAACTTTCATTCATGCCTTTTTTTCCCCCCAAATCGGGCACACAGCTTTGCCTAAGACTGATTAGAGCTGACCTGAAATGTAAAAAGTGGGTCAATGATTGTCATTCTAGGTCTGATCTGGAGTACTTTACAGGAGATGGATTACCCAATCAACTCTGGAATGGAAACAGCACACAAACATCACTTTAAGTCTCGGTTTGCTTCAAGCATGACTTGTTAAATGAGCCAGAGAAACTCATTGCTCATTGGTCTAAACCAGTGTTTTTCAAACTTGGCAACTTCTAAGATGTATGGACTTCCAACTCTGGAATGATGGCTGGGGAATTCTGGGGGTTAAAACCCACATATCTTAAAGCTGCCAAGGCTGAAAAGACTATGGTATAACCCAGAGATCTCCAAACTTGGAATCTTTAAGACTTATGGACTTCAACTCCCAGAATTCCCCAGCCAGACATGCTGGCTGGGGAATTCTGGGAGTTGAAGTTCACAAGTCTTAAAAGTTTTCAAGTTTGGAGACCTCTGGTATAACCAGTGGTGGGATTCAACCAGTTCACACCACTTCGGCTGAACCGGTTAAATTGCTGGCTGGTCCCGCCCCGCCCCGCCCCTTCCAGAAGTCCCTATGCAGCCCATTTTGGCTCCCAGGTAAGTGCCGCAGGGGCTGTGGTGTGCCCTCCTCCCCCCCCCCCTCCGTGGCCCATTTTTGCTCCCAGGAGGCTGCAGGGAGGCCTACTAGGCTCCAAACAGGGCACCCTGCAGCCAATTTTTGCTTCCAGGGGGGTGCAGGAGGCTGAGTACTGCCTGTCACACAACCCTGGCCACACCCACCATGGCCACACCCACCCATCCAGTCATTAGGGCAGAGAACCAGTTGTTAAATTATTTGAATCGCACCACTGGGTATATGGTATATAAACTATAAACCAAGGCTTACAAAAAGCAGTAGCTTCATATTATGCAGTCTGAAAACCCATCAGGCAAAGGTAGTTTCTCCAGGAAAAAGAAGTAAGTTGGATATGGATGGATTTTGAAGACAGAGCATGACTCAGAGTAGCCTTTTTTTGTTTGTTTGTTTGTTTGTTATATGAATTGTCATCAAAAGTTTTTGCACTCAGGGATGTAAACTGAAGATTAGCTGTGGGGATCATCCTGCTATCCTGAGTTGAAATCTTGGTAGATTTTAAGTAAGGATGCCCAAATCTTGCAAGATTTGGCAGCTTCTATCTGAAATTTAGAGAGGGGAATGCAAGGAATTGTTGGTGCAGATACCAAGAGGTTAAGCCAGAGGTTAAGAGCCGAGGTGGCACAGTGGTTAGAGTGCAGTACTGCAGGCTACTTCTGCTGACTGCTGGCTGCCTGCAATTTGGCAGTTCAAATCTCACCAGGCTCAAGGTTGACTCAGCCTTCCATCCTTCCGAGGTGGGTAAAATGAGGACCCAGATTGTTGAGGGCAAGAGACTGACTCTGTAACCCGCTTAGATAGGGCTGTAAAAGCAGTGTGAAGTGGTATATAAGTCTAAGTGCTATTGCTAGACGCAGGGGTCTCCAACCTTGGCAACTTTACGACTTGTGGATTTCAACTTCCAGAATTCTTCAGCCAGCGCATGCATGGCTGAGGAATTCTGGGAGTTGAAGTCCACAAGTCGTAAAGTTGCCAAGGTTGGAGACCCCTGTGCTAAAGGAAAGGGGATCTTGGTATCTTCACTAAAAACCCTTGCGGTGGTCTCAAGGACCATAATGAAGGAAAAGAGGACATTAAAGTGCTTTGGTACCTTGTACCAATCGAGACGAGGCAAAGGGTTCCCACCACTGGCAAAACAAACGAGTTTGATTTCAACGCCGGCTCGAAAATATGTCTCTGGTGGTGGCACATTAAGCCAGATTTTCTGAGGCGGATCTGAGGTTAAAAAAGAAAAAATAGGAAGGGGGAAAAAGAACCAATTAGCAGGAAGAAGAGAGGCTTAAAACGCAACATAACCCTGCTGGTTCCCATCCTCATCCTCACATGTTACTCTGAGAGTAACCGAAGCACTCTTGGTGTACATGATGGCTTCGTTGAAGGCCTCACAGATCAGGGGAAGACCATTGTCCTCTCGATATGCTATATATGTCAGATTGGATACAGTGACCATTCCTCCATATTCTGCCTGCAAGAGGAAAGCAAACTTTACTCAGTGACTACTTTAATTGGCCAAGAAGAGAAAAAAAGATATCTGTGTACCAAATCTGCTGTTTGAGGACCTTATTTTGTCACAGACCAAGCCTACACTGTCCTTGAACAACCCCAGTGTCCAGGAAAAAAAATGGTCTCCAGGTGAGTCAGATCTACCAAGGGAATTATTCTGTTCTGACCTAGGCTTCCCCACGAGCAGCACGAAGCCGAGTCCTTGTCCCGATAAACCTCTTTTATTTAATTTACAATGAATTCCTTTCCAGCAAAGTCTTTCCGCTCCCAGTCTTTCAAGATAGTTCACAATTACTGACCTGGAGAGTGGCCAGGCCAATATCTTTCAAACTCTACACTGTAACCAGTGGTGGGTTCCTCCCGGTTCGGTCCGGTTCGGCCGAGCCGGTAGCGGTGACGATATGACATCACCGAACCGGTTCTCCCCCACACACACCCACGTTATTCTTACCTTTTATTTGGTCCCACCCCCAATCTATTGCTGCCTCCTGAGTCCCAGCTGATGATTAGAGGGGAAAAAAACTGTTTAAACTCTTGCCGCGGGGCTTCCGTCCTACAGCTGATCAGTGTTAAAAGCAAACAAATGAGTCGGGTTGTAAGTGCGAGGACTGGTCGTAAGTGCGAGGACCTTCCAGAAATGACTCTGACCAGCTAGCCATGCCCACCTAGTCACATGACCTCCAAGCCACACCCACAAAATAAGCCACACCCACAGAACCGGTAGTAAAAAAATTTAGAACCCACCCCTGACTGTAACCGACAATACTTGACAAGAATGCAGGAACAGATCTTCACCCAAATGAACTAATCATCTCCTGCAAACTCCCCTCCCCTTCGCTCCTCTTTATTCCCTATGGGAGGGGCCATTCACCGTCCACCTGTGGCTTTACTCCTGAGTTGACCCTTGTTCCTTAGCTGTTCCCTTCTCCTGGCAGCTCTGAGCAAGTGCACACTGGGAACAGGATCCAGCTGTTCTTCTGCCTCACGGATGTCTGACTCCAAAGGCATCTGACAACTGTCAGATGGCCCTTGCCCCCTCTCTGCCTCTGACGCAGAGCCCTTGTCAGAGCCTTCCCCAGACTCCAGGACTGGCCCATGTTCCTTCCCAACCTCCTCACTGTCCGAATCTGCTGCCAGATCTGCTAGCCGCTAGTGGGCCACAACACATTCCAGTTGACTCATGGTCCTCTGGTCTTTTGGTCTTGTCTACCTCTGAAATGGCGGTTTCGGTAGCATTGAGTTCTCTCCATCCCAGCAACCAGCGTAGCATCACCGGTGGGTTGCTTGTAGAAGTGGAGCAGGTCAGGAAGATCTCCTGGTTTTCTTCAGTGCTGCTGGAGCCTGTGATTTTCACCTGCTCAGGAGGAACTGCCGTTCAGAAATATGGGAGGAAGAGAGGGAGGGAAAGGAAGAAAGTGATCCATTGTTAAGGGAGAGACACCCCAACTCTCCCGCACATCACAGGGTGGACATTTTCACAATGCCCAGTATAATTTTCTCTCCTACAAAAAGAACAAAGCCACTGCTTTTAACACCACTGCTGAGGCACATCGTTAGAGTGTATCTATCTCCTTGTTTGGAAAAAAAAAATCACGGTTATAAGATTGCCTAATGCATCTAGGAACCACCATTTCTACATAGCAGGGGTCCTCAAACTTTTTAAACAGGGGGCCAATTCACGGTCCCTGCAACTGCTGGGGGGCCCAGACCGGCTGGGTGGGCATGGCTAGGTGGTCATGTGACTGGGTGGGCATGGCCAATTTAACAGTCCAAACAATACACACACATTAAACTTTAATTTGTTATGCTCCTGGGAGTGAAAAGCAGGTTAGTGAAGGGATGTGACTGCCTTGGGGTGTGTGAGAGACTTCTGTTTGTATGTGTGTGTCGCTCTCTCTTTCTCTCTCTCTCTCTCAGCCATGGAGGCCAAAAACGGGCTCGTTTTTGGCCTCCTGAGGCCTCCATGCATCCTGTTTTTGGCCTCCCTGTCCTCCAGAAGGTGGGTGGGGGCCAGTGAGTAGGTGGGGTGATGTGGGCAGGGCAGCCTGGTGGTCCCACGCGGGCTGGATTAATGGTTTTGGTGAGCTGTATTCAGCCTGCAGGCCATAATTTCAGGACCCCTGCTATACAGAAACAGAAGGAGAAATGGAGACAGCAGCTGTAGAAATTAACTGGGGAAGAAGCCTTAGAGATACAGGCATAGGGAGAAGAAGGACAGCATTGCAAAAGAAGCTGGTTGGCACTCACAGGTTACTTTCAGAACAATGCTGGATTGCAAAGGCAGAGATAAAACTTGGTTCAGGGCCTGACAGCTCACTACAGCCATGTTGTCTTCTGGGGTGATTTTCAGGTTCAAGGAACTTCGGGACAATTGGCTGGTGTCATCTGTCTCCCAATTCCTGGAGATGACTTCATTGTTCTGAAAGGCAGAAAACCATCACCTGAGATGCCCAACAATGAGTCTGAAACCTCAAGGATGGAGGCAGGCCCAAACCATATCCCGTGTTAGGATATGGTTTGAGCCTAACAAGTTGTCCAGGCAATATATGTGTTCTGTAACTTTAATATGAATATGTATTGTGTGACTTTAAAGTTTTCCTGCTGATTCATTGTAATGCTGAGTCATGCTGTAATTTGTTGTGAACGTATTTAAGAAAGGTACTGTAATGTATTCAGTTGATGATATGCTACCATAGTGTGTGGAGTTGCTATCATTGTGTTATCATTGTTGGATGGATCTGCTACCATCGTGGTTTGTTACCAGAGTGAGTTTGTTATTCTAACCAACTACTGTTTGTGTGGTAAGAAGAGTTTCTGTATTACTGGACTGATTTAACTGGCAAAGACTTGGATTGATTTAAAGACTATGAGATTGTTTTTTCACTATAAAGTAAACTTTTGATAAACCAGTTGCACATCTCTTATTCATTGCTCTCAGTAATGTTTCTCTGTGCTCTACACTCTGCTGGTTGGTAACACAACAACAATATCCTTAACAGAGCCTAGAAGTAACATGTTAGGGGTTTGTGGATCTGATCTATTCAGCAGGTTCTGACAGGTTCTGGAGAACCGGTAGCGGAAATTTTGAGTAGTTTGGAGAACCGGCAAATACCACCTCTGGTTGGCCCCAGAGTGGGGTGGGAATGGAGATTTTACAATATCCATCCCCCAGGAGTGGGGAGGGAATGGGGATTTTGCAATATCCTTCCCCTGCCACGCCCACCAAGCCACACCCACAGAACCAGTAGTAAAAAAATTTGAATTCCACCATTGGTCTGACTTTACAAGGGACCATTAATAGTCCAGTCCAATCTCACCAAATGTAGCTTATACATGGTCAGCAAACTGAGACAGTCAGTGGGTTTCGCCCCCACCCCGCATGACTGGGAGCTAAGTTGACTTCTATTTACATTCATTTATCTCTGTACATTTGCACATGTAAATGTTATGCAAAGTAGCATTCTTTCCTTCTTTAATGATATGTAAATGCAACACTCTACAGAAGGAGAAGACAAGGAAAGTGAAAGCTATTATTCCTTCCCCCTCCCTTGTATCTCTGCTTACGTGCAGAGAGAAGACAGATGAAGTAGCTGTAGAGCAAGACAGATGATGGAGCAAAGGAGGGATCAGCAGTGGGAAGCAATGGTAGCCTGGCAGTAGGTGGATCTTAGCTGCTGGTCCACCATCCACCATCCACAATGTCCCTTCAAAGCCATCAGTCTTTGCTTGCCTTCTTTGCTTGTCCTTCCTCTATAACAGAGGTATCAAAATCAAGGCCCGGGGACCAGATTCGGCCCATCGGGTGCTTAGATTTGGCCTGTGGGGTCACCCTGGAAACAGTGGAGGACTGGCCCGCGGTGGCTCTACCAGTGAAAATGGAGCCCTCCCAGGCTCCGTTTTGACTGGCAGAGGGTGGCAGGAGGCCGTCACAGCTGAAAATGGAGCTCAGGAGCCCATTTTTGCTGGCAGAACCTCAGGCCACCATCTGCGCCCCCGACATGAGTGATGTCAAGCTGGCCACGCCCACCCTGGCCATGCCCGCCCATCCCTACCCCACCCCTGGGTCAAACACAACCTTGATGTGGCCCTCAATGAAATGGAGTTTGACACCCCTGCTCTATAATGATGTTTTCTCTCTATTAAAAGATGCTCGTCTTTTTCCCTCTTGGTATTAAAGATCATCCTGGATTTACTATTGTGATTGAGCCAGCAATTTCAGCCATAAGTCATGACAGATGTAAAACAGGTCATCCCGTGACTGTACTGATTTTACAGCCTTTTTATGCAGCGGTCTTTAAGTGAATGCCATAACCATTAAGCAAACATCATGATCATTCATTTGAACCAGTGGTGAAATCCAATATTTTTTACTACCGGTTCTGTGGGCGTGGCTTGGTGGGCGTGGTGTGGTGTGGCTTGGTGGGCGTGGCAGGGGAAGGATACTGCAAAATCTCCATTCCCACCCCACTCCAGGGGAAGGATACTGCAAAATCCCCATTCCCTCCCCACTCCTGGGGGAAGGATATTGCAAAATCTCCATTCCCACCCCCACTGGGGCCAGCCAGAGGTGGTATTTGCTGGTTCTCCAAACTACTCAAAATTTCCACTACCGGTTCTCCAGAACCTGTCAGAACCTGCTGGATTTCACCCCTGATTTGAACCATTTTTCCATTTTTTTTTTCCAGAAAAATGTCAGTTTCCAGAAGAAACATCAGCAGTCACGTGGTCCCAGGATGCTGCAAACAGTCAGGTTGGCTGTTGATGGCCCAAAATGAGGTCACATGACTGCAAGGGTGGGGATGGGCCAGATGTCAAAAACTTCAAATCTGGATCGTAAATCCCTTTTTGTGGGGTCGGGCAGAAATGAACATTCACTAAGCAACCAGTCAGAAATCAAGGACTTCCCATCCTCCATGCTGGCATTCAGCAGCTTAAGCAAGCTGCATACGCCCCTCCCCATGAATTATTCCTCCTTGGGTGAATTTCCCCACAGATGAAATGTGCCCCAAATAACTAGGTTTGTAAGACATATTTAAGTGAATCAATTAAAGACTTAGCTGCAGCTGCATTCTCACAATAGGCTAAGATTAGTTTTATTATTGGATAGTGTTTGGCACAATGGGAGAAATGTACTGTATGAACTTAGTAGGATTCAACATGCAAATACACAAAATGGACTAAGGCAATGAAACAAGTTAAACACATTTTATGCACTCAGTCATTGAGTCAAAAAACAGTAAATTGGAGGCATTACAAAGGAAGCCTTATTAAAACAACGAACAACAATTTAAACCATTTGTAGACTAGTTATAGGTAGGTGATTAATTCTAGCTTTGATTGCCATTGCCGCAAGACAATAACCATATTGGTTAACTCAGCAACCAAGTTAAGTATTTTGTGCAAATCTAGCCATGTACTAAGGAAATGCAATTACTGATCAGTTGAATTGCATCTATTAAATAAAAAATAGTCTAATTTAAGCATGTCTCTGATGTGAACACAATAAAGCAAAATGCTTGCAACAAGGGAAAAAAATGCATATCTGTCATAATCATTCCCTCCCTTACTGGGTTCCAATCCAGAAATTCCAAGCTGAGGATTTTATTCACATAGCACCCCGTAAACCCCAAAACTTAAATACTTTATTAAACAACTTCTGCTCACCTTCAGCCACTGCAGTGTAGCAAGAGGATTCCCACTTGGAGAAATGCAGGTCAGTTTCAGTTCCTTGTTTTTTACAACTGCTCCTGTGTAGCCCTTGATGACAGGCAGCTGAGGTGGGACTGTCAAAAAAAAATAAATAAGAACCACTATCAAAAACATTTTAGACTCGACTAAACTTTTGGAAGTTCTTAGCATCTTGCCTGGTGTGTGATGTTACCTTGTAATTTCCTCCCAAAGCTTCATCTGTATTGCAAGGATGAGGAACCTTTCATCCATTAGGACAGTATTTCTCAGCCTTCAACTCCCAGAATTCCCCAGACAGCTTGTTTTAAGAACGGTCTCCAAAAATACCATTCATGATTCCCTTGGTTGATCTTATCCATTTACTTTCCTTAGATGGCGTTCCTGGTTCCCGTCCCCTTCTTCATTACATTTACTCAGAGTGATTTCTCTCCTGTCCTGTCTCCTCCTTCCATCCTCCTCTCCCCAGCCCACTTCCTTTTCTGTTTGTTTTTTTATTAACACGGTAATAAGAGTTGCCTTGAGCACTTGTGCAGTTATTTTGATGACACTTCCTTAATCCTGGGTAGAATGCCTGACGAAGCATTCCAAACAACTTACACAGGATGTTCATGCTGAAGCTGACAACAACTGGGATTAAAGTCACTGTGTTTGCAGCCTTGCAGGTCAGCAGTTCCTTGTTGTCTGAACTCTCAGGGGTGAACCTGGAAGAAAACATTAGATGAGAGAGAGAGAGAGAGAGAGAGAGAGAGAGAGAGAGAGAGAGAGAGAGAGAGAGAGAGAGAGAGAGAGAGAGATTAGATAGAAGATAGATAGATAGATAGATAGATAGATAGATAGATAGATAGATAGATAGATAGATAGATAGATAGATGGATGGATGGATGGATGGATGGATAGATAGATAGATAGATAGATAGATAGATAGATAGATAGATGGATAGAGATGAGAGAGAGAGAGAGAGAGTTGTGGAGTGTTAAGCAGGGGTGAAATCCAGCAGGTTCTGACAGGTTCCGGAGAACCGGTAGCGGAAATTTTGAGCAGTTCAGAGAACCTGCAAATACCACCTCTGGCTGGCCCCAGAGTGGGGTGGGAATGGAAATTTTGCAGTATCCTTCTCCTGCCACACCCACCAAACCATGCCCACCAAGCCACACCACTCCCACCAAGCCACGCCCACAGAACCGGTAGCAAAAATATTTGGATTTCACCACAGGTGTTAAGCCCTTGAAGCTGGGAAAGATCAAGGACCTACACAGATTTCAGTAAAGGATCTTTAGTGCTAGATCAGAGGTAAATACAGAATCTTGGAAACTGGTGAGGGAAGCCCCACCCCCTCCTAAAAGAATGAAATATTTTGGGAAAAATTAAAAAGGCAGAATATTATGTTACCCTAAAGGAGAAATGGAGAAACATGCTCTTAAAGACAGAAAGCAGCCCCCAAGTGTTTCTCAATAGCCCACAGCAGATACCAGCATTTAAGAGATAAAGAGCTTATTGAAAGAGGAAGACAAGTATCTAGATAGCTTTATTCATAAGCAAAGCAAATACTGCCAGCAGAAGCCCATTCAAGACAGGATATTTTGAAACTCCTTGCAGCAAAGGTGGACAGCTAACAATTGGTATTGGTAGGAGTAGAAAGCAGCCCTTCACCAGTGATGGGTTTCAAAAATTTTTACTACCGGTTCTTCTGGGTGTGGCTTGGTCAGTGTGGCATGACTTGGTGGGCAGGGCTTGGTGGGTGGGGCAGGGGAAGGCTACTGTAAAATCTCCATTCCAACCCCACTCCAGGGGAAGGATACTACAAAATCCCCATTTCAGCTGGGAATTGGGAGGCAGAGAATAGATGGGGGCGGGGCCAGTCAGAAATTTTACTACCGGTTCTCCGAACTACTCAAAATTTCCGCTACCGGTTCTCCAGAACTGGTCAGAACCTGCTTAAACCCACCTCTGCCCCTCACCCAATATCCAACACAGGAGAGAAAGCCATGAGCCACAATAGGAATTGCACCAACACTCTTCCAGAACACAAGTCCCTTCACTGCACTGCCCCCAGAACAGTTCAAACTTCAAAGTCACAAGAAACCTATAAAGATCCATCCCCTCATTCAACCATTTGTTTAGCTGACCCAGAACTGTCTTTGTGGTTCTGGTTCAGTTCACTCATCTTTCCAATCAGCCTCCATGTTGTTTCCGGTGTTTTTCTCCCAGCTTGGAACTGAACCTGAATGGATATTCCTTCCAACACTGGTCTTGGAATTTCCCCGGCCTCATTTATAGTGGGTTAATTAAAGTAGAACGTTTTGAATGATTTGTAATGCTTCTTCCCGGGTTTCTCACTACCTGGACTGAGTTGTAATGAGATAAACCACCAACGGCCTCATTTTTTATCTCCTGGAAGTTTATTTCTGCTTTCCGTTACAATCCTGTCCCAGCGTCACCTACAATTTCTCACAGGGGAGGCTTTCAACATTAGTATTGCAAGAGTAGGTTCTTCTGACTAGGACTTTTTGGACAGCCCTTTTCTTTGAAACATCTTATTTCCATTTTGCAAAAGAATAGAATAGAATAGAATAGAATAGAATAGAATAGAATAGAATAGAATAGAATAGAATAGAATAGAATAGAATAGAATAGAACAGAACAGAACAGAACAGAACAGAACAGAATAGAATAGAATAGAATAGAATAGAATAGAATAACTGGAATAGGAATAAGAATGGAATGGAATGGAATGGAATGGAAAGAATAGAATAGAATAGAATAGAATAGAATAGAATAGAATAGAATAGAATAGAATAGAATAGAATGGAATGGAATGGAATGGAATGGAATAGAATAACTGGAATAGGAATAAGAATGGAATGGAATGGAATGGAATGGAAAGAGTAGAATAGAATAGAATAGAATAGAATAGAATAGAATAGAATAGAATAGAATAGAATAGAATAGAATGGAATGGAATGGAATGGAATAGAATAACTGGAATAGGAATAAGAATGGAATGGAATGGAATGGAATGGAAAGAGTAGAATAGAATAGAATAGAATAGAATAGAATAGAATAGAATAGAATAGAATAGAATAGAATAGAATAGAATGGAATGGAATGGAATGGAATAGAATAACTGGAATAGGAATAAGAATGGAATGGAATGGAATGGAATGGAAAGAATAGAATAGAATAGAATAGAATAGAATAGAATAGAATAGAATAGAATAGAATAGAATAGAATGGAATGGAATGGAATGGAATGGAATGGAATAGAATAACTGGAATAGGAATAAGAATGGAATGGAATGGAATGGAATGGAAAGAGTAGAATAGAATAGAATAGAATAGAATAGAATAGAATAGAATAGAATGGAATGGAATGGAATGGAATGGAATAGAATAACTGGAATAGGAATAAGAATGGAATGGAATGGAATGGAATGGAAAGAATAGAATAGAATAGAATAGAATAGAATAGAATAGAATAGAATAGAATAGAATAGAATGGAATGGAATGGAATGGAATGGAATAGAATAACTGGAATAGGAATAAGAATGGAATGGAATGGAATGGAATGGAAAGAGTAGAATAGAATAGAATAGAATAGAATAGAATAGAATAGAATAGAATAGAATAGAATAGAATAGAATAGAATAGAATAGAATAGAATTCGTTATTGGCCAAGTGTGATTGGACACACAAGGAATTTGTCTTGGCGCATACGCTCTCAGAGTACATAAAAGAAAAGATACATTGGTCAAGAATCATAAGGTACAACACTTAATGATAGTAATAGGGAAACAGTCAATATAAGTCTTAAGGATACCAGCAACAAGGTTACAGTCATACAGTCATAAGTGGGAGGAGATGAGTGATAGGAACGATGAGAAGATTAACAATAATGCAGATTTAGTAATTTTGCAAAAGAATAGTGAGCTTCAGCTGCCGGCTGTTTTCATGAAGACCTGTCATGGACTTCATGGCAAACATGAGATACGAATTTATGTCTTCTGGTTCTTAAAAATATCACCAACCAGGTAAGAAAAACTGACAGCTGTCAATCTCCTTGGGACCCTTGTTCAGATCTTTATTACCTCAGCAAGGCCTCAGTGCTGAATAGTTTGGCTTCAGAACCAGGTTGGATAGTAGATGTCACATCTGCCATTTCTTTGTCAGCTGGATTTAAAAAAAAAAATAGGTAATAAAACTCCAGATTACACACATTAATGGCTACAGATTTGTAACTACAGCTTCTATTAGCCCGGTGCCCTTCAGATGTACTGGATTACTGTAATTCCTATAATTCTTAGGAAGTTGATATGAAGGTCATTCAGGCCATTTCCTGAATAGTCATTTCATCTGCAAAGAAAGAGTTCGGAAAAGCTTTGAAAATTCTACATAGGAACATCTATTGACAGTTTTAAATAAGGATAGAGAAACCAGGTAACATGTTAAGTATCAAACTTGGACTATGAAAACAGAATTGTTACATTCGTGTAACATGCAATGTCCATCATGCTTCACATGATGTCCAAAGTCACTATAACATATTAAGACAATGACTGAGTTCCCACAACTTGTTGTATAATCACTCAATCACTTCCAACTTTTTGTGACCTGATGGACATTATTTCTCCAGAATTGACTATTGTTTCTTTGAGTCCCCTTAAGCACCTGCTTGCATCATCAGAAATAGTCACCTTGTTTTCTGTTGGCTTCTTTTATCAATTGCCTTTGATTTTTTCCAAGCATCAGAGTCTTCCCCAATGACTCATTTGATGTCCAACATATCTAAACTGTAGCTTCATTATTAACACATCCAGTGATGCACTGGGTTTTACTTCATCTAGTATTCAATTATTTCACTGGGGATGTTGAACCACAAGTAATCCAACCTCATTTTAACCTAATCCACATATTATGTAAACTGAGCCACAGAATGTGAGCCAAAGAGAAGGCCTTGGAAATATTTGTAGATGGAGTTAGCTAAAATTGGAAAGACAGACATGGGTAAATTGCCGGCATTGCTTTGTGAGATATCTTCTGCCTCGCAATCCTTCTTTCGTCTCTGTTTATTTGGCCTGCGCAAGACAGCTCTGATTCCTCTCAGTGCGGCGTTTTCCACGCAAGTCTCTTCATAGGGGCACAAGGGCAGTGCATTTGCCTCAACGAGATCGTTTATGTTGTCTCAGAGCCTCCAACAGGCAGTTCCAAATTGTTGGAAGAGTCAGAACTTTCTTTCACTGCTTCCAGTAGCTGACCGCCTCTAGCATCTGGAACTGATGAAAGGGGAAGTCAGAGAAGCAACCCAAGTGCTGTTACCGGTAGAAGCAAGGGGTTGCATTGTTTTGCAAAGTCATTTCCAGGAGCTGTTTTGCTCATGCCTTTTTTTCAGAATAAAGCATCTTCTGCTTGTGTTCTGCTAATACAAGGTACAGTGCAGTGGTGAAATCCAAATTTCTTACTACTGGTTCTGTGGGCGTGGCTTAGTGGGCTTGGTGTGGCTTGGTGGGCGTAGCTTAGTGGGTGTGGCAAGGGAAGGATACTGCAAAATCTCTATTCCCTCCCCACTCCTAGGGGAAGGATTCTGCAAAATTTTCATTCCCTCCCCACTTCTGGAGGAAGGATATTGCAAAATCTCCATTCCCGCCCCACTCCAGGGGAAGAATACTGCAAAATTCCCATTCCTTCCCCACTCTGGGGCCAGCCAGAGATGGTATTTGCCGGTTCTCCGAACTACTCAAAATTTCTGCTACCGGTTCTCCAGAACCGGTCAGAACCTGCTGGATTTCACCCCTGGTACAGTGATGTCTAAGGAAAATGTTAAGGGGATGCCATGTCAATTAGATCTCCGGTTTGTTCATTGGTGGCCTTTTCCATGGTGGCCTTTTCCACGGTATAAATCAATGAAATCAGCCCTCGATTTCATGGAGGGCTGCATCAGGGTTGTATTTGACGTCAGGGGGGTGGGGGGGCATGGCCAGGGGGGCCGTGGCCAGCTTGATGTCACTTGTTTCAGGGGCACCTGTGGTGGCCTGAGTGTTCTGCCAGCAAAAACGTGCTCCCGAACTCCATTTTCAGCTGTGACGGCCTCCTGCAACCCTCTGCTAGTGAAAACGGTGCTTGGGAGGGCCGTGTGTGGCCCTCTCAAGCTCCATTTTTGGCTCTGGTGGCCTCCTGCAACCATCTGCCAGTAAAAAAAGGAGCTTGGGAGGGCCGTGGGCCGGTCCTTCACTGTTTCCAGGGCAGCCCTGCAGGCCAGAACTAAGCATCCCGCAGGCCGAATGCGGCCCACGGGCCTTGAGTTTGACACCTCTGGTATAAATTGTTACCTCAGGCTTTGAGTCCACAAACGATGGCTTGCAGCGTGACTTTCCCCAGTAACAGTTTCCACAAAGTAACGGTGAGTTGCTGTATCTGTCTTGAACTTCTCACCCCACGCAGACACAGCAGGTTCCCTTGTGTTTTGCACAAAAAGCCCATGAAAAATTTACTGATGCTTGGTAACTTCTGCAAGATCTGCAATTCCTACTGGCTATGAAAGAATTTATGTAGCCGCTGACATGAATTCAAAAAAGCAAGGTGAGGGAAGGAAACGGTTGCTGGGATGCTCAAGGTATGGGCTCACCTTTGCAGAAGGTAATCTCAGCGGGTGGCCGGGCATCCTTCACTTGGCAGTGCAGGGTGTATTCAGTGCCAGCAATCCAAGTCACCACGCTGTTAGCCTCGTGCTCTACAAAAAGTGGCTGTTTGGGGGGAACTGTGAGGAAAAGAAGCAAAGTGAAGGATTGGTATATGATTGTTTTAAAATGTTGCTTTTAATTTTCTTTTTTTTTAATGGTACAGGTAGTCCTTGACTTATGACCATAATTGAGAGGGGAAATTCCATTACTAAGTAATAGCAATTAGACTTATATCCTGCTTCATAGTGCTTTTACAGCGTTCTCTAAGCAGTTTACAGAGTCAGCCTATTGCCCCCAACAATCTGGGTCCTCATTTTACCCACCTCGGAAGGATAGAAGACTGAGTCAACCTTGACCCTGGTGAGATTTGAACTGCCAAATTGCAGGCAGACGGCAATCAGCAGAAGTAGCCTGCAATACTGTCTTCTAACCACTGCGCAACCATAGCTCTTAGTAAGGTGGTTGTTAAGTAAGTCATACCCAATTATACTACCTTTTTGCCACAGTTGTTAAATGAATTGTGCAGTCACTAAGCAAATCTGGCTTCCTCCAATCGACTTTGCTTGTCGTAAGCTGCCCAGGAAGGTTAGAAATGGTGATTGTATGATGGTAAGATGCTAGATCTGTCATAAATACGTGCACTTAAAATTTGATCACATGACCATGGGGATGCTACGACTGTTATAAGTGCAAAGACAGCTCATAAGTCTTTTTTTTTTCCAGTGGCATTGTAACTTTGAACAGTTGTTAAATTTTGGAGTAAGATTCATATTCTAATACAGAAAACTCACAAAACTAGAGTTTTGTGAGTTTCTAGCTGGATTAGATTGAAGGAGAAAAGGGTTTTTCTGCCCCAATTTCTGTGAGCATTCCTACAAATCACATTCCTGGAGAAACACAGAAGAGTTAATAAAGGTTAAATTAGGTTAGGTTAGATTATATTAAAGCCGAGACACGCAACCTTTTGGCAATGGCGATTGCACATTTTAAATCACTTCTTTTGACAGTGAAGGCCCAACGGTGAGGTAATGTTTGGATTTCTTCCACCTAAAAGGGTAGGTGAGCGTAATGTGAATAAGCCCATCAGAAATTTCACATGTCTACTTTATTTGTCTCCTACCCAAAAGGGGTGTGTGATGTCATCCTAAGTAGAGTTCCAGGCAAATTTTTTTTTAAAAAAAAAGTTTGCCTGCAGACTATTGACTGCTCATTCTGAGTGAGGCTTTTCGGCTCCACGTCCTTTGCTCATCTAAAAATATCCCTCCAATTAACGATGCAGAAAATTTGAATATTTTCTGGAGGAGATTGAGAAGGTGATATATTGAACTGTCCGTTGTGCTGAAGTGGTTTCTGCTGAATCCTGAAAGAGGACCCTGTCATACTAATTTAAATAGGACAGCAAAGATACCAAAGTTCCTTTAGATGCCCTCTGAAGGTTGTGCTTGCTCCACAAACGTATCCACTCATTGAATTAACCAATCTTCTCATGACATTGAACGATCCATAAATTGGACAAATGTCCTGCACAACACACCAAGTGGCATAAACTAACCAACAAACCAAAGCACAGCATGTGATGCAACACAGTCCATTAGATTTGTCACTGATCTGGTTAAACCCGATGTTCTGAGTATTTATTTATTTATTTATTTATTTATTTATTTATTTGATTTCTATACCGCCCTACTCCCGAAGGACTCAGGGCGGTGCACAGCCAAACAATAAAATACATACATACAAAATTTAAAAGTGGAATTAAAATCAAATTAAATAGTTTTGGCCAAGACAAATTAAAACCCCAATCAATTTAAAACCTATTTTAAAATTTGAATATATAAAATACTAAAAAATATTTTAAAATTAAAAATCTTTTATAAAAGAGGGAGAAAATTAGGCCAGGCCCGCCTGGTGAAATAAAAAGGTCTTTAAGGTGCGGCAGAAGGTGTGCAGATCCGAGTAGAAGTTATAGTGGTTTCTCTTTATCTCTCATATTAACTATGATTTCTATAATCAAGGGGTGTCAAACTCAGGGCCCGTGGGACGGATTCAGCCTGCAGGGGGCTTAAATCTGGCCTGCACGGACGGTCTGGAAATATCAAAGGACCAGCCTGCAGTGCCTCTGTTGGCCAAAATGGGCCGTGCAGAGGCCTCACAAGGTCTCCGCATGGCCCATTTTCAGCCTCCCCAGCCTTCAGCAGCACTCTGCCGGCCAAAAATGGGCCGCACAGAGGCCTTTGCTGCAAGAGGCCATCCAGGCCAAAAACAGGGTAGGGCGGGCCTCCTATGGTGGCCCCATGCTCCATTTTGGCCAGAAGAGTGCTGCAGGAGGTATCCATCCCATCTCCCTCACTCCCCACCTCCCCACCCCCGCCGGCCTGCAGAGGAGAACTACAATGCTGATCCAGCCATCAAAGAAATCCAGTTTGACACCCCTGCTATAATCAAAGTAGAGTTCTAGAGATCTTCCTAAGGCAGTGTAACTCCAGCTATACTTACCAAGCACTGTCAGTTGCACTCTATGGGAAATTATGCCAGTGCTTTTTTCTGTGGGTCCAACCTGGCATTCATAGAAGGCATCGTCTTCCAATTGGCCCTTTATTATTTGCAGGTTATATATCCCTAAAGCAACAAGATCCAAGCAAAAAAAGATAGGTGCGTTTGGTTCATATTAACTCTACTCATGAGTTACACCATAGCTTAATTCTGCCTACACAACCTTGGGGCAGATTGCTCTCCAATCGCAACAGGGCGTCAGACGTCGAACTCATCCTCCGGTGAAGTAAGTGAGGTGAAACATATCTAAAATGGGAGGTACGGGGCCTAAGAACATTAGTTGTGTCTCTGAAATAATGGATTGCATTACTGGGACTCATTTGCTCAGTTCAAAAGCAAATCGACCAATTATTTTCCCAACTTCATAACTTCTGAGTAAAGCTCAGGAAAGTCTTCCCAACCTTTTCTCACTCTCCCATCTGTCTTCTTTGAAATTCTTTTTCACCAGAGTAATAGGCAAAGTTCACTTTACAAGAGCTTTCGAGTCAAGGCTATCTGCAGGGAAAGTCAAGAGAATGTCTGCAAGCCTGCAACTACTCAATCAAAGCCAGAATAGTAAAACTTGAGAGCAGCACTTTTGAATGGAATATAATCTGAGGATTCCCCAAATGGTTTTGCACATTGCTTAGTGGGAGAAGAGCTTTTGGGTGGGCTGTAAGCACAAAGTCAGAATGGCTTTCTTTTTTAAGTGGCTTTGATTAATGGCATTGGGGTGTTCCCCAGAACTTAGTTACTCATGACTGCTGCCACAGTTGGTGGCCCAATTAAGCAATGATTAAGAGGACTCAGAGGGGTTGCCGCAAAGCTTTGGATAGGTCACAAATAGCCTCCAGGGTTAAGGTCGTGCACACTTGTCAAGTTAAAAAAATCTCTCAAGTGTATCCCATATGACCCATGCTCAAAGGTTCACAAGTTTAAAAGAAATAAAGAATGTACACTAAAGTGAATGTTAAAAAAAAACAAACCACAAAATATAAAAGGATAAAAAGGTAAAGGTTCCCCTCGCACATATGTGCTAGTCATTCCCGACTCTAGTGGGCGGTGCTCATCTCCGTTTCAAAGCTGAACAGCCAGCGCTGTCCGAAGATTATTATTATTATTTATTTATTTATTTGATTTGTATACCGCCCTTCTCCAGCAGAACTCAGGGCGGTGAACAGCCAAGATAAAACAGAGCATACAAAATTTTTAAAACAGTTTAAAAAGTAATTAAATAATTTCGGGACACAATTTAAAACAACCCAATTAAAAACAATTTCAAATTAAAACCAAAACGGATGGGATCAAGCCAGCCCGGCTAGGTGAAATAAATGAGTTTTCAGGGCCCGACGAAAAGTCCGGAGGTCTGGTATCATGCGTATCTCTGGAGGGAGGTCGTTCCAGAGGGTGGATGCCGCCACAGAGAAGGCTCTCCCCCGGGGGTCACCAGCCGACATTGTCTGGCGGACGGCACCCTGAGGAGGCCCTCTCTGTGCGAGCGTACTGGCCGGTGGGAGGCTATTGGTGGCAGAAGGCGGTTTCATAGATACCCTGGCCCTAAGCCATGGAGCGCTTTAAAGGTGGTCACCAACACCTCTGTCTCTGTGGTCATGTGGCCGGCATGACTAAACACCAAAGGCGCATGGACCGCTGTTACCTTCCCACCAAAGGTGGTCCCTATTTTTCTACTTGCATTTTTTTTTATGTGCTTTTGAACTGCTAAATTGGCAGAAGGTGGGCCAAGTAACGGGAGCTCACCCCGTTACGCGGCACTAGGGATTCGAACCACTGAACTGCTGACCTTTCGATCGACAAGCTCAGTGTCTTAGCCACTGAGCCACTGTGTCCCTTATAAAAGGATACAGCAGCCAAAAATAATAATAAATGGTCATCGACATAGCCGGAAACAGGCTATGTCAGTGATGGTATGTAGGAAAGATATTGGGAGACTGACTGCTGAGGAAATGGTCAGATAAGAGACCGCACAGCCCACAGCTGGGTAGTGGGTGGAGCAAGAATAGTATCGTACATAATAACGCTTTACCTGTAAATTACTTTTTAAGCTTTAATCAATGTAACACATGTGAACAATCGCTTTAAGCTTAATGTAAACTGCTCTAAACTCAATTGTAAAAAAATTCAATATTTGTAACAGAGTTGTCAAAGTTTGGAATACCTGATTCACTTATCTCAGTCATTAAATTTGTTTTTATTTAAGAAGTCCCTAAGGGAGCGTGCGTAGGTGCACTGACAGGCCTATCATCCCCATGACATGTTAATTTTCTTATTTTGCTTGTTTGAATTTTTAAGTTTTGTTTGAGGTGTTAAAAAAATTTAAAAAAATAAAAGTGGCTCAGAAAGAACTTTCCCTAGTGGGGATTATTTTATGCCCAAAAGTGGAAGGACACTTTGATTCGCATAATGGACGAATGGCTACAAAATTCGGTGGAGTTAGCAGAGATGGCCAAATTCACCGCTCTGATTAAATTAAAAAACAACTAATTTTGTCTCTGCTTGCTTTTGGATTTTGTGCTTGAGGTGGGGGAAAAAAACAAAACTTTAATTTTTTGTTTTGCCGATTAGAAAGGTTTATTATTATAGAAATGGCTGATATACATTATTATGTAAAAGTAAAGAGTTGAGATTTGATATCTTATCCAACTGCACCAAAAGAAGTCAGAAGTCAATGTCTTTTCTTTCTTTTTTTCCCATTTGCCTTATACTTTTCCACTATTTTCTTCCATATTTTGGTATTTTGTAATAACTAATAAAAAAATTTGAAACAAAAAAAAAACAATAAAAAAGGAACTCTTCCTAGTGGTAAAGGAGATTGGGGGGTGAGGAGATTTGTACTTTCAGACTTTCAAGATAATAGAATAGAAGAATAGAAGAACAGAACAGAGCAGAACAGAACAGAACAGAATAAACAGAGTTGGAAGGGACTTTGGAGATCTTCTAGTCCAACCCCCTGCTTAGGCAGGAAACCCTACATCACTTCAGACAAATGGTTATCCAACATCTTCTTAAAAACTTCCAGTGTTGGAGCATTCACACAATTTCTGGAGGCAAGTTGTTCCACTGATTAATTGTTCTCACTGTCAGGAAATTTCTCCTTAGTTCTAGGTTGCTTCTCTCCTTGATTAGTTTCCACCCATTGCTTCTTGTCCTGCCCTCAGGTGCTTTGGAGAAGAGCTTGACTCCCTCTTCTTTGCCCCTGAGATATTGGAACACTGCTATCATGTCTCCCCTAGTCCTTCTTTTCATCAGACTAGACATACCCAATTCCTTCAACCGTTCTTCATATGTTTTAGCCTCCAGTCCCCTAATCATTTTCTCTCAATGTAGGTTTACAATAAAGTACAAGTAGCGCATCTAATTGTGATTCCAATCTGGTTTACTCTGTAAAGTCAACACTGTCCCACTTTGGGGGCCCAGGCTCCAGCATACTACAGGAACTTTCCAGCCTAGTTGGAACTTCTGTTTGAAGCCAGTTTTGTATTTCTCCAAAGATCTCACCTTTGCTAGTCTCACCCATCATGCTGTAACGGGGGAACCGAGGGATGCTCCAGTTGGGGCCCAGTAAAAGTCCATCCTTCACCCATTGCACAGTGCCAGAGGCGTTCTCCACCTCACACTTCAGCAGAGCTGTCTCCCCTTCGAGAATGGTGATGTTCTCTGGCTCCACACGGAAAACCTGTTGAAGCATCTCTGCTTGGCAACCTACCAGGCCCAAAACACAGAGGAATCTCAGCAGTTGAAGATGATAGGGAAACATATAGATTTTAAACCTGAACTGTTTTTATTAGGCATAACACCAGAAAAATGTGATAAGCAAAGTATGTACTTAATATTACAGCAAGGATTTTATATTCACACAATTTTGGAGAAAATGACAAAACACCCCGAGATGAAGAGATAATTAAGAAGATACTAGATTGTGCAGAAATGGATAGACTTACATTGAAAATGAAACAGAAAGAAGACACGGAATATTATCAAACGTGGAACTTATTTTACCAATGGTTGGGAAAAAAGGGGTGGAAATTAAGAATGTAATCTATATTGTTAAGTAAATAAACTATCCAGACAACATGATGTTTATTAAGCATTAACAAATGTAAACAATAGAAAATTAATAAAATTTATATTTTTAAAAAAATCCCAGCAGTCGAGTTGCTCATTCAAAGTCAGCCAATTCTGTTCCAAGCTCAACACAAACTGTGTAAGAATGCTTAATTTGGAAAAGCTGAGAAAGCCTGCCTAGAGAGAAAGAAGGAGAAAATGGGAAGAGAGGGCAAAAAGCCTACATTCAAACATTATTCCTTTGGTCTGTCAGCTGTGTCACGCTTCTACCTGCTACTATCTGATCTGCTGGAGAAAGATCAAAAAATTGGAGACAGGCAAGTCATGCCTGCACGATGCAGATTTACATTTTGCTCCTTCGCTTATTATTTTAAGTCATAGACACACTCACACTGGTAGCCAGTTTGATGTAGTGATTAAAGGAAATGGGCTAGATTAAGTGGGAGATGGTGAATTCTAGTTCCATGTTAGGCACAAAACCAACTGGGTGACCTTGAGCCAGTCCCTCTCTCTCAACCCTAGGAAGAAGGCAAAGCAAACCACCTGAAAATATCACAGAATAAACTGCATGGATTTACCACATCTGTATCTTTATATATAACCAGGTATAAATGCTTCCTCTAAGCCTCTTGGGACCAAAACTGGAGGTGGTACTCAACCGGTTTGTACCAGTTCGGGCGAACTGGTAGCGAAGATTGTGGGTGAGCCCACCCGCCCGTCCACCCGCCCCAGCTCTATGGCGTCCTATTTAGGCATGTTTTTGAGGCGGGGTGCATGCATGGAAGGTGCGTGAGTGAGCAAAGCACATGCGCGGAGGGCCGGGTGCATGCACAAAAGGCGCATGTGTGAAGCGAACGTGCACGCGCAGGGTGAACCGGTGGTAAGAATATTGGAAACCCACCGCTGACCGAAACATAGAATAGTGTCCCATCCTTTTGCTGAATGTTCTCACCTTTGTTCACATCCAGGATAAAGTAGAAGATCAGGGGAACAAACAAGCCACAATATGCCATTCTTACTTGCTGATGCTCTGGAGGTTAAAAAAAACCCAGAGGTTACAATGCTGCAAACAGTTGTCGGGCACAAATTGACTGAGCAAAAGGTGGACATGAAAGCAGTTGGCACATTCTGTGTTCACCGAAAATACTTTTCGAGATCCTTGCAATATATTGAAAAACCAATGAGCTGGAGTTCACATAACATGATGCGTGAGATACAGAGACACAGGGAGATCCTCAAAGTTAACCCTAAACTCAGCCTTTTCTGGGAATGAAGCTGCTAAACCAGGGGTGTCAAACTCGATTTCATTGAGGGCCGCATCAGGGTAGTGTTTGACCTCAGGGGGGGTGGGGGCGTGGCCAGCTCAACATCCATTTTCAGCTGCAATGGCCTCCTGCAGCCCTCTGCCAGCGAAGGGCTGCAGGAGGCCATCACAGCCAAAAATGGAGCTCAGGAGGGCCCCATGCAGCACTTTTGACCTCCATTTTCCTGGCAGAGGCACTGCGGGCCAGTCCTTCGCTGTTTTCATGGCGGCCCTACAGGCCAGATCTAAGCACACTGTGAGCCGGATGTAGCCCACGGACCTTAAGTTTGATACCCCTATGCTAAGTCTTTAACTCTTTGGAACACCTACTTTTTGGAACAAAATACCCCCTGGAATACGAATAATCCCAGATCTTCGCACTTTCCGACGTGCCCTGAAGACCTTTCTGTTTCAACAAGCAGGGCTAGCATAAACATCTAAATTCTATGCCAAGGTCTTAGCAGATACACCAAGTTGACTCAATTTATTATTTACTGTTTATAAAAAAAAAATTATATGTATATGAAATCTTATTCTGTTCACCGCCCTGAGTCCTTCGGGAGAAGGGCGGTATAGAAATTCAATAAATAAATAAATAAATAAATAAATAAATAAATAAATAAATAAATAAACTCAGTGACCTTCAACCTTTTGTGTACCAGGGACCAGTTCTATGGAGTGAGGTTTTTCTGCGCTCCAGAAGGGGCGTGGTTTTGTGTGCTGCCTGCATCCCGCGGATGAGACTTCATTTCTTTCCGCAATCCAGTATCTGGTATGCCGCGGCCCAGTGTCGGTCCACCACCTGGAGGGCTGGGGACCCCTGCTTTAACTAACCCAGCTGAGTTTATTGTATAAAAACACCTTGTAATTATCCCACAGAAATCATTCAGAGCAATGGCATTCTGCACCACTTATTTCTGATGTAACTGTTATTAATAATAAGATCAGGTATGTCTGAGATTGCAAGCAAAGAGACTTCCCGGAGTGAGACTGTCTGTCTGTCTTTCTTTCTCGTGAAAAGCACCTGATTAGATCTGAATAAATTGACAGGCCCTTCCACTGCAGGTTTCCGGAGAGCTGCGATTCGCAAATTATTCCTTTGTTTTTTTCAGAAACGGCAAGTGCACCGAGCAGTGGGAAGGAGGGTAAACCAGAAGGAATGCAGAAGGTTAGAATCTATTATAAGTTCCCGTTGTCCAGAGTGGAGAGAGCAAATGAATCTCTACACTGTTTTAAGAACTGTATTGTCAGCTTTTTTTTTTCCCTCACTCTGCTCTTGAGTCTTAAACAGCCATCTCATCCACAGAGACTTGGTTAGTCAAGCTGCAATGTCAAAGGCATTTAAAAAAAAAAAAAAGCTATCGTAATAATGGAGCTAACTTCAGGTTATTACATCTATTTAAAACTCTGCAGTAGGTTGTTACTTATTTTTATTCTGGGAGGAGGGGTAAACACTTCACCTGCTAATTTCCTCTTTGGATAATTCTTTATTGGAAACAGAAGAGGAGCTGGCGAGAAAGAGAAAGTCAGCTCTGTCTACCATTGTCCTTGAACTCTCCATATTTAAAACTGTGCAGTAGGCTTTCGTTTAGCCCCAAGCTAGGGAGGAAAAGAATGCCTCTGCAAGGTTTGTAGCTGACCTGGTTAAGTGTGTTGCATTACAACACAGCCTCTGATTCAGCGATAAAACTAGAGAGTTACAGCTCAGAGGAGAAGACTACACACAATTGAAAAGTGTGTACCTTGGTAGTACAGTGGTCTAAAGCACCCTGTTATTAAGACCAGCTGCCTGCAATTACTGCAGGTTCGAATCTCGCCAGGCTCAAGGTTGACTCAGCCTTCCATCCTTTCTAAGGTAGGTAAATTGAGGACCCAGTTTGTGGGGGCAATAAGCTGACTTTGTATAAATATACAAAAGGATGAAGGCTATTGCTTAACGCATTGTAAGCCGCCCTGAATCTCCGGAGAAGGGCGGCATATAAATCAAATAAAAAAAAAAAAGAGGAAAATATCAGCTGAAAAGAACAATATAGAATATAGAATAGAATAACAGACAACTTTAAGACTTGTGGACTTCAACTCCCAGAATTCCTCAGCCAGCTTTGCTTAAAGTTGTCTTAAAGTTCCCAAGGTTGGAGACCCCTGTTCTAGTCCAACCCCCTGCTTAGGCAGGAAACCCTACACCACTTCAGACAAATGGTTATCCAACTTCTTCTGAAAAACTTCCAGTGTTGGAGCATTCACAACTTCTGGAGGCAAGTTGCTCCACTCATTAATTGTTCTAACTGTCAGGAAATTTCTCCTTAGTCCTAAAATGCTTCTCTCCTTGATAGGTTTCCACCCATTGCTTCTTGTCCTACCCTCAGGTGCATTGGAGAATAGCTTGACCCGCTCTTCTTTGTGGCAGCCCCTGAGATATTGGAATACTGCTACAGAGATGGGTTTCAGCAGGTTCTGACCAGTTCTGGAAAACCGGTAGCGGAAATTTTGAGTAGTTCAGAGAACCAGTAGTAAAAATTCTGACTGGCCCCGCCCCCATCTATTCTCTGCCTCCCAAGTCCCAGCTGATTGGGAGGAAATGGGGAGTTGTCCCAACTTCTGCCAACCTAGCAGTTTGAAAGCACATTAAAAAAATGCAAGTAGAAAAATAGGGACCACCTATTTTTCCATGTACCTTTGGCATTTAGTAATGCCAACCACATGACCATGGAGACATCTTCGGACAGCAGTGGCTCTTCGGCTTTGAAACGGAGATAAGTACCACACCCTAGAGTCGGGAATGACTAGCACATATGTGCGAGGGGAATCTTTACCTTTACCTATCATCCCATAATGGGTATAAAAGGAGAAATCTGTTTTTTGAGAATGGAACTCTCATGATCCAACCTTTCTGATCCATCTTAGACCTCAACTTTGTTTCTTCGTAGTCTTTCCAGGTGAGGAAGAATCCATAGAAAGCATAGAAGAATGAAGCTACTGCAAAAGTAGGGAGCCTAAATTTATACATCAAGGAGAGAACAGGATAGAGACAGTCTTCTTGCTGCAAGAAATGCAGAGGTAGAACATCCCCTTCCTAGCTTCTGTTTCTCCTTAAAGATCCCAGTAAGGGAGAGGTTGGTATCTCCTGAAAATCCCTTGACATTACAGTCATTTCCAAATTTCCCTCAAAACGACGCTATAGAGCACTGCACACCAGAACTAGACACAAGAACATTTTTTTCCCGAACACCATCACTCTGCTAAAAAAATCATTCCCACAACACTGTCAAACTATTCACTAAGTCTGCATTACTATTACTATTCATCTTCTCATTGTTCCTATCACCCATCTCCTCCCACTTATGACTGCATGACTGTAACTTCGTTGCTGTATCCTTATGATTTATATTGTTTCCTAATATGATTTGATTGCTTATTTGTACCCTATGACTATCATTAAGTGTTGTACCTTATGATTCTTGACGAATGTATTTTTTCTTTTTATGTACACTGCGAGCATATGGACCAAAGACAAATTCTTTGTGTGTCCAATCACACTTGGCCAATAAAGAATTCTATCTATCTATCTATCTATCTATCTATCTATCTATCTATCTATCTATCTATATAATCTAATCTAATCTAATCTAATCTAATCTCCTCCGCCATTAAGAAGTTTCTCCAACTTAAGTCAACTCCTGTTGACTTAAAAGCCCAATAAAACTCGCACTGGCTTTTCATGTAACCCTCTTCAGAGATTGAGGAGAGTTCTCTTGACTTTTTTTGATGTTCTTGGAAGCACCAGCCCGTCCTTCCCTCATTCTTACCTTCTTCAGTGTGTTAGATGCCGCAAGTGACTGTTCCCAGCCTCTCCAGAAGTGGGACTGCCAAGTCAGTGAGATGGCTGGCATTCCAGTTCTGTCCCTCCTCCACATAACTGTGCTATATGATCTGCCCACTTCTAGGCCTTCCAAGAATGTAAGGAAGTTTTTTAAAAAAATAAATAAATAAGAGACCCACCTACACCATGACAGAAAATTTATCTTGGCTGGATATGTTGAATTGATCATAGCAACTCTTCAGTATAGAATAACTGTCAACCGATTCTTTTTACCTACAGTTCCTCATCCTCTTCCTCCTCATCATCACCATTGTCATCATCGTCAACATTATTTTTATTTTGTTTTCTTTTGAGTGTCCTTGGGGGCATCCTTCAATCGGAACGATCGGTTCTGCAAAAAGTCCTTCTCCATTTGCTTTGCATTCAGAATTAAATCATCAAAACCTGAAGACACCATTTCCCAGTTTTTCCATGCAGAAGAAAAAAAAAATATGATAAAAGGGATATAAACAAACGAAAATCTCAGTCAATGATAAGATGCTCTATCTGGGTTTGGCCAAAGCCCAGTGCTAAACCCAGCGTGATGCATAATACTAGATAATTGTGAAGTAATTAGGAAGCCAAGGTCTAACAGATCATGACTAAGCATGATGTATACACCTAATCACACTGTTACTTTCCCACTAAGCAGTTGCTAGTTTTCTTTGGTGAACCTTTAATAGAAATTCCTGGTCATGCAGCTGTTATACCACCCAAAGCTCTTATCTTTTTTCTTTTTTTTTAATCAACAAAGTGTTGATGCATTGTTTGGGACAGAAACTGAGTGACTGTCTTGTCACCCAAGCCTAAACTGGCTCTTCTTGTTGAAAGAAAGAGAGATAGTTTTGTGTAGCGGTGGGTTCCAACTGGCTTTACTACCGGTTCTCTTCGTGCACGTGCTTCGCTCGTGATCGCCGCACGCATGCTCACTTTGCTCACATGTGCGCCAAACTTGAGCTCCACGCAAGCGCGTTAGATATCTGCCCAGCTGAGGTGCGACAATCCACTCTGCCGCACCTATCAGCTGGGCTAAAAAAGAAGAAATAAAGGTAGGAATAACACTGGGGCGGGCAGGAGGGCCCAGCTCCCGGACAAAGAGAACGGGTTCGTTGACATCACATCATCACTGCTACCGGCTCGGTTGAACCGGACTGAACCAGGAGGAACCCACCACTGGTTTTGTGTCTCTGTGTTTGTGTGTGTGTGTGCAACTATTTTCTATCTTTTTATATAATACAAATTAAAGCTGTTTCAAAAGGGAGATCAAAACTAATACCAACCAATATAAAGTAAGAAAATGAAATAATAATAATAACTTTATTGTCATTGTACGTGTATACACAGTATACCCATACAACGAACTTCACTTAATGCCCAAAGACCAGGTCCAACACACATAACAATCCCCAAACACACTCCCACCCACCACAATTCCCCAATCCTAAACCACCCAAACATCCACACAACAGACTAAGTAATGCTGTCCAACAGCTCACTGATGGTGGCCCTTTAGTTCATTGTTGAGTGCAATTATAGCTCTGGGATAAAAACTATTCAGAAAACGTGTGGTCCAAGTTTTAATTGTTCTACATCTTCTGCCAGAAGGCAACAGTCCAAAAAGATTGTAAGCAGGATGGGAAGAGTCTCTGAGAATGTTATGCAACTTCCTCAAACTGCGAGATTCAAAGATGTCGTCCAGGGCTGGTAGCTGGAGCCCGATGATATTCTGGGCAATTTTAATGATTCTCTGTAGAGTTTTTTTATCTGCTACAGAGCTGCTCCCATACCATACAAGAATGCCGTATGTCAGGACACTCTCAATGGTGCTGCGATAGTAGGACAGAAGTAGATGCTGTGATAGATTTACCTTCCTGAGCATTCTCAGGAAGTACAGCCTCTTCTGTGCCTTCTTCGCAAGCATCTTAGCATTCATAGTCCATGAGAGGTCCTCCGAGATACAAATGCCCAGAAATTTAAAACTACCAACCCTCTCCACCTCCCCACCATTTATGTTCAATGGTAAATGTACATCTCTCTTCCTCCTGAAGTCAATTATAAGTTCTTTAGGTTTTTTGGGTGTTAAGTGTAAAGTTATTTTCTTTACACCACAATGTCAGCCCTTGTACTTCCTTTCTGTAAGCAGACTCATTGTTCGTATTAATGAGCCCCACCACTGTTGTGTCTTCTACAAATTTAGTAATTGCGTTGGTGTTATACAATGGGGTGCAGTCATGTGTGTAGAAGGAATAAAGGAAAGGGCTTAGCACACAACCCTTGGGGGCTCCTGTGCTTAGTATCAGAGTAGAGGAATAGTGAGATCCCATCCTTACTGACTGTGGCCTATCTGTCAGAAAATCCTTTATCCACAAACAAATCCTCTGATTTATACCCAAATTGGACATATTAAGAAACAACCTGTTGGGTAAAATGGTGTTAAAGGCAGAGCTATAATCCACAAATAACAGCCTCGCATATGTCCCCTGTTGTTCCAAATGATTCAGTACAGTATGGACAACAATAGACATAGCATCGTCAGTTGATCTATTACTCCTATATGCAAACTGGCATGGGTCCAAAGTAGATGGAAGACTAAACTTAATATAGTTCAACACCAGCCTCTCAAAACATTTCATGACGACAGATGTTAAAGCTACTGGTCTATAATCATCAAAGGATACCACTACTGTCTGCTTAGGGACTGGCACTATAATGGATATCTTCAGGCAGGTAGGGATAGAGCACTGCAACAGGGATAGACTGAAAATATCTATATTTTCATACAATCTTCCTCTTGTATCTGAAATACAAGAGAAAGCTAAAGTTCAAGAAAATGGGGGGGGGGGAAGACAGAAAAATAAGAAAGAAATAAGATAGAAAGTAGCTTCCCCTCTTGTATATAGTAGTTATAAGTACAATTATAATTTTAAATGTTATCTAATTCTGGATTTTATTTAATTGACCAAACTAAGTAATAATTTTAATTAGCAATTTTATGATGTTTGTGTGTCTATATTTTTCTTGACTGTACACCGCCTTGAGTCCTACGGGAGAAAGGCAGTATAGAAATATAATAAATAAATAAATAAATAAATAAATAAATTATAAATTTACCCCTTACTTTATGGTTACAACTCTCTTCTTTCTATAATCTACCCTATCTAATCCTCAAAGCCATAAATCATATTCATTTTTTCTGTTTCACACCCAAAAAAAAATCCAGAAGGGATTTCCAGTCAGCAATAACCATAGAAAGCGTCTCTTTGCTAACCAAACAAGTCAATTTAGCTACCTCAGCAAATTCCATCGCCTTCCCCAACCCTTCCTCCATTGTGGGTAATGCACAAATATTTCCATCCTTATGCATGCAATAACCTCACTGCAGGTACCATGTACAAAAACAAAGATCTGTGTGGGGTTTTTTTTCCCCCAGCTGTTTGTTCCCAGGAACTTTAAAAAAAAAAAAAGCTCAGGTTTCAATTGTATATTAATCTTTAAAACCTTCTGAATCACCCAAAGTTCTTTTGTGGCTGTTTTTCAGCCTGATTGTTATCTCCGATAAGTAAGACGGAAAGGAATGTCCTTAGATTTGCAAAATGGGAGGTGATAGCAGATCTTGGAGAGAGAGAGAGAGAGAGAGAGAGGGAGGGAGACCTTGTTGCGTTAATTAATACCTAGTGAAGCTCTCAGGAAACACACCCACATGCACACAGACCCCGCAAGGCAAGCGGGTTGTAGACAGCAGAGGGCAGCAGCATCACACACACACTAAGCACCCGGAAGGGGACTCTAGAAAAGTCTCTCTGGCTAGGGGCAAAGTGAAAAGTGTGATCGCTTAGGGGCAAGGCCGGCTCTGCAAATGTTGTCAGCAGCACCGAAACGACAAAGGCAGCTATGAATCTCTTTCCAAGGTCTCGTCACCACTGACCTCAACGCAAAGTGAAAACAAGATGCATCGATCTAGAATTCGCACAATCACAAGCCAGGGGCTGAGAACAAACCCTCCTCGTTTCCTTGGCAGAACCTGCGGCAACTTTAAACAGCTGCTTCCCCCCATGTCCAGGGCCCATCGTCTGATGCCATGCTGATGCGCTCTGCCTGCACAATCAGTTTCCATGCTACAAGATGTGGGCCTGCTGCTTTCCACCACCAATGTAAGTGATCTGCATTGCAGCACAGACATAATCACACGCATAATCGTGATCTGGATGGATTGCAGGAAACAGCCAGAGCGCCAGGTCATTCTGCAGTGTGCATCTCATTAATATGTGGGGCCATCCTCCCACTCTTCCTACCTTTCATTTCAGACCTGCAGGACACGAGTAACAGCATGGCCTTTGGCTTGTCATCTTGGAATACTCAGCCAAGTATCTCCAGATACAACAGATTTAGCACCCTGCTGAAGGTACATTAATCTTGGCGGGTGGCCTCCAAGCAGTGGATTCAACCCCCAGGACATGTTCTCAGCCAAACAAATAGCGGTTCCTGAGCTACTTATAAGATAGTACAAATGACGCATGTCTGAAGCACATCAAAATACCTCTGGACTGCAGCTTCTCTTTCTGTGTCTGAATATAGCTAGCATGCCTCCCTAAAGTTGTCTTCCTTCCAAACCGAACATCTCAAATTCTTTCCCCCTGTTCTCAGAGGACATATCCTTAAGTCCCTGTACCTCAGTCTCTTTAAGTAGACCAAGACAAGGAAATCAATTCCACAGGATGGCTAAAACTACTTTTATTGAGATTGACTAAACTGTATAATAGCAGAATCTTGCAAATCTGATTATGCTATAACTCCTCCCCTTTCTTTATAACTTTAACGAGTTCAGGAGGTGTCCGTCTGTGATATTTCCAAACATTATCTCACTGCTCTGAAATTCAGAAATGTTTAGTCCCCTTTTGACTAGGAAAGAGATCCTGCCGATCTTCATCGTTGTCATCAACAAAATTCATTCAGTGGCGCAGTCATTAAGTGAGGCATCACGTTGCAGGAAGTTAGCACCCATCCCTCTCCTAAGAAAATGAGATATTTTAGGAAATATTAAAAGGGCAGAATATTTCCCCTAAAAGGGAGGCAGAAACTCACCCACCCCCACCCCCATTTTGTCAATGGGCCATTAAGGCCTGGGCCAGTCTATTCTACATAACACCGATAGGATTAGCCCTCAACCCATCTAGCAACAGAACTCACCACATGGCACCTGGGGAGATTACAACACCCAGCAAGGCTCAACCAAGCCTGGGAGACAGACAGCCTACAAAGTTAGCTAAGACCCCCACCCCCTGGGAGTCTGACCACCAATCAGAATACATTTCTTACACAGGAACAGGAAGCTCTAATGTGAGGCCCAGAGAGGGCATAAAACCAGGGCACTCCCAGCATCTCTGCCCTTTTTCTTCTTCACCCAACATCATCAACCTTTAGACCACCTTTAGAGCACTCCAGAGGCTGAGTAGTCCACGCCCACTCAGCAACCGGGCAGAAAACCGGTTGCTAAAATTTTTGAATCCCATCCCCTGCTTCAGCCAATGTTCTCTTCCTGTTGAAAGGCCTTCGCAGCCTATCCAAGGTGCTCCAGGTCACACGAGACCTTCGTTCTCGAAGTAACGTTCAGGGAATGCTCTTCTGCAGCCTCCCAAAACCAGCAAAAGCATCCCCTTATGCGATTTTCAGAGTCTCCAAAGGCCGTGTTAGAGCACACCCCATTCTCGCAGGGCTTCCTAAAATTACATGAGAAGAGAGAGTATTTGTGAGAATAGTTGGGTGTTGGTGAACACTGGATTGTCACCCAAAATGTGACTCGTCCTATTTGACATGTGTCTCATAGGTTCGTCATCCCTTGTACAGAATAAGGTGTAAACTCAGCCTCTCTTTTTATGTAGGGGTGATATGTGTGTCTGAGTGTGTATATATATATATACATATGCACACGCCTTCCATCCATGCTGTGAAAATAGAATTGGGATGCCCATTTTTCACCCAGGCTGGCTGCTTGCCTGCTTGCTATTTATTGGTTTGTTATTTAACCATATTTATAAGCCGCCCCTATTCATTTGGACCGTGGGTGGCATTCAATCGTTCAAAATACAATCATGGAGAAAAGAATTAAAATAATCACAACACTCAAGGCTATCGTTCCCGTTCGCAGAATGGCTCCCGCTGGTCCGAGACTTTATTTCAAGCCAAACCAGAGCATGGTTGCTGGGCAGCCACCAGAGGCTCGTGGGCTGCTACTTCCCAACCCAAGTCTGCACTAAAAGACGATCTGGGGTAGCACATGTGAATCTTACACAGGAGAAGAGCTGGCTAGATGTCCTGTTTTGACACACCTTAGCAGAGTGTGCCAGCCATTCCACTCCGTTCAAATAACTTGCAAGCTGGATCTGTATTCAGCTCTGGCAAATTGTCTGTCATTGTGACGCGAAAGGACGCTAGGAGAGCGCCAATCTATTATTGCAAGAACCCAGAGGCTCTCTCAGTGTCAAGCAAAGGGGAAAGTTTTATTCCCACTCCAGTCTCTCAAGCAAAGGGCCGTGATTTACTCCACCTTCCAATATGTGCCACGAAACAACAGCTCTTCACAGATCATGTGGGAGAAATTCAAGCAGTGTACCCAGGGATATTTAGCAAATAGGAGTTAAACCATTTTCCTGCTACTGATGTTTATCGTTTCAGAGAAAGAAGACATTAAAAAAAAAAAACAATCCAAACCCAGAACCCCATCCCGTCCAGAAATCCAGGGAGAAACAATGTCAGAAAGCACATAATCCAGGGGTGGGCTGCTGGGGGTTTGCAGGGGTTCGGGAGAACCTCTAGCTAAGATTCTGTACTATTCGGAGAATCCCCAAATCCCACTCCTGGCTTGTCCTGCCCATCCCACCTGTCCCCTCCCAGGAGTCCCCACATGACCCGTTTTGGATGCAGGTAAGTGTAGGACATGCGCAGAGGCTCGAAGAGGGCAAAAAACAGGCCACTCAGAAGTTCCGGAAGTCTGGAAACGGGCCCGTTTCCGGCCTCTGGAGGGCCTCCAAAGCTTAGGGAGGCCGTTTTCGTCCTCCTGGAGGCTCGAGGAAAGCCTCCGGAACCCCGCCTCCATGGTGCAGGAGGCCGACTAGGCCATGCCCACCATAGCCATGCCCATCCAGCAACCGGGCAGAGAACCCCTTGCTAAAATTTTTGAAGCCTACCCTTGACATAATCTAATCTTACTCAATGGTTTTCCCCAAAATGTGTGAGGTCCGTGTGACCTCCTACTACCAGCTACCCAAATGTGACCCGCCTCTGCTTTACACCAAGGTTGCACTTGCAATCAACGCACCAGTGGCAAAAATGGCAGCTACATTCACCCCATGGTAAGCTCAATTTGTTTTTCACCTTGATTGTTTATGGAGTGTGTTCTATGAACCAAATCTTTTGGCTAGTTTATGTTTCAGGGTATCATGCAAATCCAGACAATGGATTAAATCCAGAAGCTAGGTTAAAAATGCTTTTAAAAGTAAGGCAAAAAAGCCTCTGATGATCGCGCGGCTCAGCTGGGATTGTCAGAGCCTTTTAAAAGCATTTTTTCTACAACCTCTTCGGCCGAAGAGGAAAAAATGCTTTTAAAAGTTAAAAAAAAATAAAGTTGGCCACGCCCATCCAGTCACATTACCCCCCCCACCCCACCAAGCCATGCCCACAGAACCAGTAATAACAAATTTTACATTTCACCCCTGGGGTTAGGGTTAGTGTTAAGTTAGGGTTAGTGTTAAGTTAGGGTTAGGGTTAAGTTAGGGTTAGGGGTTAGGGTTAGGGTTACGGTTAGGGTTAGAAAAGCAACTAGGATGATTAGGGGACTGGAGGCTAAAACATATGAAGAACTTTTACAGAAACTGGGCCTTGCTAGTTTAGTGAAGAGAAGGACTAGGGGAGACTTGATAGCAGTCTTCCAATATTTGAGGGGCTGCCACAGAAAGGAGAGGGTCAAGCTATTTTCTAAAGCACCCAAAGGCCAGACAAGGAAAAATGGATGGAAATTGAGTAGATGTTGTAAAACAGATTGGTCAATCCACATACAGGACAGTGGGAATGGCCTTGAAGGACAGGAAAAGAGCCACAAGATTATCTGCAAGCAGCAGATAAGTGGGGTCTGAGCCCAGATCAAGAATGTAATATGAGTAAACCTCTCAGAAAAGCCTCCCCTTAGTCCTCCCAAAGATGAAAGAAGGGAGTGGGAAACATATCCTGTCTTGCAAGATTCTGTTACTATAGTTTTATATTAAAAGTAGTCTTGACCTACATGGCATTGGTTTCCTAATCTGGTCTGTCCTGAAAGGTTGACACACTATGGCTCTCTAACCATATTTGGATTCCTGAGTGTGTGTTGTGGACAAATCAAAAGGCTTGTGATGGATGTGACCAGATCCAGAAGACTCCCGTTTTTAAAGGTAAAGGTAAAGGTTCCCCTTGCACATATGTGCTAGTCGTTCCCGACTCTAAGGGGTGGTGCTCATCTCCGTTTCAAAGCCGAAGAGCCAGCACTATCCCAAGACGTCTCCGTGGTCATGTGGCCGGCATGACTAAACGCCAAAGGCGCACGGAACGCTGTGACCTTCCCACCAAAGGTGGTTCCTATTTTTCTACTTGCATTTTTTACATGCTTTCGAACTGCTAGGTTGGCAGAAGCTGGGGCAAGTCATGGAAGCTCACCCCGTTACGCGGCACTAGGGATTCAAACCACTGAACTGCCGACCTTTCGATCGACAAGCTCAGCGTCTTAGCCACTGAGCCACCACATCCCTTAAAAAACACACCCTGTTTTTAGGAGGTTGGAAAAAAATTGGCTCAACAGAGCAACTGAAGCAGTATTCCCATTCTAAGAGAAGTATGAGTGTTGCTAGATTTATTTTTTTTAATTAAATCAATGATGGTAAATAAGGTCCATGAATGGACCCGTGAACATCGCCTTGGCGATCCCAACATTCCACAATGCTGGCTTGGTTTCTTGGTCAGAGTGGAAGAGACCTGAAGGATTTCTGACCCAGCAGGCACACCCAAGCTTCTAATTGTGTTTTGTGGTCTGCCAGATGCTTGACAATTACTCCCCGTCCCCTGCTGCAGTTTTTGCAGTCCCACCAAGCACCAAAACTCAGCAGTTTATTAACCTCAAGTGAGCCATTGTCATGGTTGGTAAGCTGCGTTCTGCTTAAAACAAAGCACGCACTCACACACAGAGAGAGATTTACAGAGATGTGATTGTAGAGTAGAAACGGCCCCTTCCTGTCATTCAAGAAGAAAACTTTTGATGGAAAAATCCAGATCATTTTCTTGAGTGGATGCAATGAAAGGAAACTTATACCACAGCAGGTGTTTCTTCACAGAATTAATGGGTGATTATTAATTTCGGCACTCCTATATGTCTTCTATTTCTATTTCTAAACAGTTTGCCTCTCATCTTTGTTCTGAGAACTGCCCAGGGAGCCTGGGAGAGACAAAGAAAGAGAAGTTGTGTTTATACAACACATTTAATTGAGTCTGTTAGGCTTACCAACGTTGGTTAAACCTAACCTTGCTTGCGGTGTTGTGTGTGTGTGTGTGTGTGTGTGTGTGTGTGTGTGTGTGGCTTACTATGTCTTGCAAATCAAACCCAGTCAGGGGTGGGCTACTCTGGGTTCGCAGAGGTTCGGGAGAACCTCTAGCTAAGATTCTGTGCAGTTCGGAGAACCCCCAAATCCCACTCCTGGCTGGGCCTGGCCCTGGCCCTGGCCCTCCTACCCCGCCCCTCCCACCCCGCCCCGCCCAGCCCTCCCAGGAGTCCCCACACGGCCCGTTTTGGATACAGGTAAGTGCAGGGTACACGCCGAGGCTCGGAGAGGGTGAAAAACAGGCCTACCAGAAGTTTGGGAAGCAGGAAACAGGCCTGTTTCCATCCTCCCGACGGCCTCCGGAGCCTGGGGAGGTCATTTGCAAGAACATGTATTCTATTGACTGTTGTAGGGGTCATAGCTGGCTCTGTAGGTTGTCTGAGCTAAGTTTGGTTGAAGCCTGGAGGGTGATGCAATGTCCCCAGGAGATTGTGCAATGTGGTGAGCTCTGCTGCTAGATGGTAGAGGGTTAATCCTATTATGTCCTGAGGGGTCATGTCTTAATCCCATCATCCTGGTGCTGGAGGTCTTTTGTTTTGTAGACAGGCTGGCCCAGTCTTTCTCAATGGGCACAAAATATCTGCTGGGGCTATTAAGAAAGACTTGGGGGCTGCTTTCCAAGAGCATGTTTCTCCATTTCTCATCCAGGGAAATATAATATTCTGCCTTTTTAATATTTCTCAAAATATTTCATTTTCCTAGGAGAGGGGTAGGTGCTAACTTTCTACAATAGGTAACACTCTGTGGCTTCTCAGCACCAGCCTTGCTAAGACCAACACATAAAGAAGCTTCCCTTTATCCAATCATTGCCAAAAAACATGTTGCAACACCCTATTGTAAATTTGGGTAACCGCAGGCCACATTCACCCTCCGATTTCAAATGCATCAACTGAAATTTGGCAGGATATTTTTGACGGATTTTTTCCCCCCTTGTGACAGCAATAAGAAGTATCACGGGGCTGGTCTGAGTGACAGGCTTACTTTGAATTAGGCTACTTTCTGGGTTCAAAAGATACTGAATTATGAAGGAAGTAAACAAGCCGATTGTGCACTATATTCTAGGCTGCAAAAAGCCTCAACGAAGTTTTACAATATTAGCAAGTTGGGTGAAATGCATCTGCTGTAGCATCTTAACTGACCTCATTAAGAATGTTGAATGAAAACAAGCATTGAATGATAAACTAACCAAACAGTTTGCAAATCATACTAAACCTTACTAACCATATTAAACTGGTCAGTTCAGTTAAGACTTTTATCTGTGGTCTCAGACCAGTAGAGTAACCAAGATTAAAATAACAGAATAACAGAGTTGGAGGAGACCTTGGAAGTCTTCTAGTCCAGGGGTCTGCAACCTTGTACATTCAAAGAGCCATTTGGACCCATTTCCCACAGAAAAGAAAACACCGGGAGCCACAAAACCCTTCCCGTGCCTGACTATTTCGTGAGCGGCCACAAAACTAGCATATGTAGTTGAATTAAACGTTCTGTTTTCTTCTGAAACTTTTCTTTTCTTGGATTTATCCATGGTTAGCCTACTGGAGGTTGAAAAGCTCAATAAATCGCGTGCTGGCAGGTGTTGCACATTGGCGGTTGTGACGCATATTTTGAGTGACAGGGAGCCACAGCAGAGGGGTGAAAGAGCCGCATGCAGCTCCAGAGCCGCAGGTTGCTGACCCCTGTTCTAGTCCAACCCCCCTACTCAAGCAGGAGACCCTATACCAGTGATGGTGAACCTTTTCGGCACTGAATGCCCAAACTGGAACGTGTGTACATGTGTGTACACCGGAGCACCGGAAACCCGAAGACCAGCTGGCCAGCACACAGATGCCTGTTTTTGGCCATTTTTCAGGGTGTTTTCAGGCTTTTTTTCTGACTGTTTTTCAGGCCATTTTTCCATTCCCTCACCAATCCAGGGGAAGGTTACTGCAAAATCCCCATTTCCTCCCGATCAGCTGGGACTTGGGAGGTAGAGAATAGATGGGGGGGTGGGGCCAGTCAGAATTTTTACTACCGGTTCTCTGAACTACTCAAAATTTCCACTACCGGTTCTCCAGAACTGGTCAGAACCTGCTGAAACCCAGCTCTGGTTTGCTGGCATTCTGCCTTAGTGATGTCCTTTCCAATTCTGTTGCTCTTTGTTCTGGATTGGGGGGTAGGGAGGGACACTCCTTGAAGGCTCCTCTCTCTTTTTTAGTCACCTTCTTCCACACTTGGAAAGTCTAAACATCCAGTCAATTCTGTCCTTTGGTTCATTCTTTGGTCCCATAGAGAGGGGCTCCTTAGGGTGCCATCGGCCAAACAATGTCGATTGGTGGCCCCCAGGGGGAGAGCCTTCTCTGTGGGGGCACCTGCCATCTGGAACGAGCTCCCGCCGGAGATACGGAGGATCCAAGATTTACGCACTTTCCGCCACGCCCTAAAAACGTTTTTATTCCAACAGGCTGGTCTGGCCTAACTCTCCCTTTTAAATTGGGTTTTAAATGTTTTACATAAATTGGTTGTTTTTAAATTTGTTTTTTGAGCCCAAATTATTTAATCTATTTTTAATAGCTTTTAACTTTTGTATGTTATTTGTATTTTTATCTTGGCTGTTCACCGCCCTGAGTCCCCTGGGAGTACGGCGGTATATAAATATGATAAAATAAAATAAAATAAATAATAAATTGGGGGGAAGGGGGAGGGGTGGTATGTGGATTTGAACAGGACCAGAACTTCAAGGTTGACTCAGCCTTCCATCCTTTCAAGGTAGGTAAACTGAGGACCCGGATTGTGGGGGCAATAAACTGACTTTGTATAAAAAAGAACACCTCTTAGGGGGGCCCGAAAGCCCTACTAAGCAGGTATATACAAAAGTATGAAGGCTATTGCTTAACGCATTGTAAACTGTCCTGAGTCTCTGGAGAAGGGAGGCATATAAATCGAACTAATAAATAAATAATAAATAAATGGAGTGGAGATACACATCACTCCAGAACCCACCGTCCTCCTAGTCTCAGCCTGGGAAAAGAAACCCTGCCTTTTGCCTGCACAGCAAATGTTGCGCTGTGCCAGGCACCACCCGGCAGAGGGTAGCAGTAATCAACAGGTTGCCCAACCTGCTGACAGCTGTGTGCGCGTGCCCCGCTGAGCATAATGGAGTGGCATATGCCCTCGCAAGCCGCTGACGGTCTAATCCGCAAAGAGAGAAAGGTTTAAGGCCTTGCCAGTTTAAACCTTCTGACTGTGTGAAAATCCCACTCAGTCACAGATGGGCATCACGGTGCAGGCAGCCAGCGCATCCGTGTCGTTGCATCAGGAGATCACATTCCATTAAGGTTGCGACCAGACAACTCCAGGTCCATCTCTTTCTCTCCCTTCCATAGTCAAAGCCACATCTATGAAAGCAGCAATAAAACATCTGTTTTGCCTTAAAGGGAAACCGGATCAATAGCTGAACTGTAGTCACATAGCCATAAATCCTTCTCTCAGGAACAGGGTGCTAATTGTTTAGGGATGTTTCAAACACACACAAAAACAGATGCGATTTTTTTTCTCCCCAAATGCTTAAAAGTTCAGCTGCTTGGTTTTGCCCTGTATTTGTTTCTGCTGATCCTTTCCACCGTCACCAACACCCGTTTCTCCCTCCCTCACCGACAGGCCCTTCAAACAATGCTCCCGTCTCTGTTGATTTAACATTGTCCTTTCTTCTTTTGCACACGCTGCTCCTGTTTCTTCTTCTTCTCCTTTTCGAATTAACGGAAGGGGAGTTTGTCCATTAAAGGGCTCTTAATGAGATAACAGGATTAACCGGGGAAGAACATACCCTCTACTCAGCCACCCTTGGCAAAAACCGGGCCAACCGTTTGCATCTGCCAAGATCAGGGCAAAAAAATAAAAACCAGCAAAAGGGTTCCAGCTTTAAATTTGCTGGGATCTTGGCCAAGATGAGGCTACAGGAGCAAATGATCGGCCTTCCCACGCACACATGATCCCCATTGTGCTCTTCCTGCTGGACTGAGAACAAGTATTTTTCCCCCCCTATATTGGAGAATTAGTAAGCGTAAAGCTGACGAGAAATCTTGCAGTGACAATATGAGCAGTGTAGCTTGTGCTAAACAGCAACCCAGCAACCCAAAAAAGTGAGCAGCAAGTTAGGAGATGCTCTGGGGACCAAACAAAAGCTCTAAGGGGGCTTCATAAGACCCTCAGTTTTCCCTTCCCTGAGTTAATTAAGACCAGATCTCCTGAAGATTTCAATCTCACATTCCTGGACCTGCTTTTCATAAGGACCTTTCAAGGTTTCATCCAGAGTATCATTTCAGTGATAATACAGGCACGTGCCTTTGAAGATGAGGTCTTTCCATTGAGGGTCCCCTTCAATCCAGACAAAGCAGATAAGCTTCTAGGAAGGGTGGGATTCTAAAGCACAGGACGTTGCCAAAGAAAAGGTTTCACACTACAGGCAGTCCTCGATTTATGCCGTGGTGGCGCAGTAGTTAGAATGCAATCCTGCAGGCTACTTCTGCTGACTGCCAGCAGTTCAGCAGTTCGATTCTACTTGCATTTTTTACCTGCTTTCGAACTGCTAGGTTGGCAGAAGCTGGGACAAGTAACGGGAGCTCACTCCGTTATCTGGTGCTAGGGATTCGAACCGCCGAACTGCCGATCTTTCTGATCGACAATCTCAGCGTCTTAGCCACTGAGCCACCGTATCCAATCTTTGGACTTGCCTGGGCTGCATTGAGTGAAGAGGAATTGTTTTGGGCAGCATATAAATATATATATATAATATACTGTAGTTTGTGTATATGCATATGCATATGTATATAGCAATAGCGCTTGGACTTATATACCACTTCACCGTGCTTTCTAGCCCACTCTAAGCGGTTTACAGAGTCAGCATATTCTTCTTCTTCTTCCTAGCATATTCCCTCAAGTGCAGGGTCCGCTTTTCGGATCATTGAACACCACTTTGCACGATCAGCTGTGTCTCTGGGGTGCAGCCCTTCTGCTTGCATGTCTTTGTCGATGGTATCTTGGCATCTCTGTTTTGGATGCCCGCAAGGTCGCCGGCCATTGACTTCTAGTTGGTAGCCAGTCTTGGTAATGGTGGAAAATGCTGCTCTCAGGACATGTCCATACCAGCAGAGCTAACAAGAGTCATCTTATTGCCCCCAACAATCTGGCTCCTCATTTTACCGACTTCGGAAGGATGGAAGGCTGAGTCAACCTTGAGCCTGGTGAGATTCGAACTGCCAAACTGCTGACAGCCGGCAGTCAGCAGAATTAACTGCAGGACTGCATTCTAACCACTGCGCTACAGCGACTCTTATGACTAAATAATGTTAAAAGTATACGATTTTGTGGGGCTGCATTACTAGGTGTCCTGGGCTGCATGTGGTCTGCGGACTGCAGGTTGGACACGTCTGACCTACATGGAGATTCCTTTTAAATTGCCCGCTTCCCCAGCCTTACCTGCAATAGAAGAAGCTGAGTCTCACTGCCCTCTTAATTTCCCACAATACTCCTGAGATTAATCCGGAGTGTTGTGGAAAGTTGTTAATTGTACATTCTCAAAGCAGCAGGATTATTCCCAGTGGTATGTAGGCTTGCTAACAAGCAGTGAACCTACAAGATTCTGAGCCGGCTAAGAATTGTGGGAATTGAAGTCAATTGAAATAACTGCACTAAGTACTTGAAAAACATTAAAGCGGGTACAAGTTTCTGCCCTCCTGTTTAATTAAGAAAAGCTTTAGGGAGAAGTTATTAAGTACTTCCACGGCTGTCTACAATCGCACGTCATGAAAACATCCAGGGTGAATGAGAAGCATAGATGACCCAGTCCATTGTGATTTGCTCAATGAACCATGGTTAAAACAAAATGAGATCTGTGAACCAAACCTGCCCAAGTATATCTCCAAGATAGAAACCTTCCACCATTTTCAGATATGTTGGTCTACAACTCTCACTCCCTGCACTGGCTAGGGGTGATGGGATCCATAATCTAGAACGTGTGTCAGCAACCTGCAGCTCTAGAGCTGCATGTGGCTCTTTGGGCCCTTTGCTGTGGCTCCCTGTCGGGTGATCCCACCACTGGCTGGCACCCCTCCTCGCCTCCCCTCCCAGTTACTCCTCACCTGGGGCAAATAACGCCACTCAGGAGCCTGAGTAGCGTAGGAGGCTAATGCCTCCTAAGGCAGCATTTAACATCCAGCTGCCTGCAATTACTGTGAGTTCAATTCTCACCAGGCTCAAGGTTGACTCAGCCTTCCATCCTTTCTAAGGTGGGTAAATTGAGGACCCAGTTTGTGGGGGCAATAAGCTGACTTTGTATAAAATATACAAAAGGATGAAGGCTATTGCTTAACGCATTGTAAGCCGCCCTGAGTCTCCGGAGAAGGGCAACATATAAATGAAATTTAAAAACAAAAATAAAAAAAATAAAGAGAGATGGGGGGACGGAGAGGTACAGAGATACAAAGAGAGAGGGGGAGAGAGAGGGAGAGAGAGGGGAGGGAGGGAGGGAGGGAGGGAGATGTCAAAAGGGTTTTGTGGTTCCCAGTGTTTTTTAACAACCGGTTCTCTGCCCTAATGACCTGCTGGGTAGGTGTGGCTAGGGGGGGAATCATGTGACTGGTGGAAGTGAGTAACGTTGAGTTGGCCACGCCCACCCAGGGCATTGGCCACGCCCAACACTGTGGCTCCCAGTGTTTTCTTTTCTGTGGGAACCAGGTCCAGATGGCTCTTGGAGTGTTTAAGGTTGCAGATCCCTGGTCTAGAACATCTGGTGGACATACCTAATCTAAAACACCGAAGAAAACAGGATTTCTTCTGAATTAATTTAGTTTTTTTTTTTGTTGGTGATACTGTTCTTGTATCTGTCTTTTCAACTGCATTCTTTATGTTTAGATTTTTGGCCTCGATGCAAAGACTGGACTTGTTTTCATGTACAAAAGGACTAATCTGTTTTGAGCTATAAAATGGGTCACATGTTTCTTTTGAAAGCAATAACCAACTTCAATTACTGTTTTGAAACCACTGGTGGAAAACTGTAGAAGTTCTCAGTCATCCAGATCATGGTTGTCCCAAAGGTGCCTTTTCAGGAGGCAACTGGACTTTTTTTTGAAGACATTTTGCTTCTCATCCAAGAAGCTTCTTCAGCTCTGACAGGATAGTGGAGAATGGAAGGATTTATACAGTATTCCTTGCAGACAGCTGGCCATTTGCATCCTTTTAGAAGATCATTGAAGCACTTAGAAATTTATCTGTGTCCTCAGGGTGCCCTATCCTGCCAGATCTGAAGAAGCTTCTTGGATGAGAAGCGAAACGTATTCAATAGAAAAAAACAAGAAAGTCCAATTGCTTCTTGAAAAAACACCTTTGGTATACTGGTAGGCATGTGGGAGCTGGGAGAAACAAACTCCATACAATTTGTCCTGAGCACTTTAGGCCAAAAATTGGAGCAACAGTAGCAAAGGAGGAAGAGGAATAATGCAGAGATTTGAATCTGAGGTATAGCTAGATTTTATTCATTACTTTTTTTTCCAGATGTCTACTTTTTAATGGATGGAAAGCTGCTGTGCTTTTGAACTCATTACCTGTCTCATCAAAGCTTGCATTACAATTTCTCACATTGAGTGATCAGCTGCACTGTACTTGATTTCCCTATTTAAGAATAGACAAATGCTCTGACTTATTTCCTATTTCCGAATATTATTTTCCCTTATGCTACAACTAATAAGTGAATATAGATAACAATGTTTTCATCTGGTCCAGCATTTCTTAATCTTGGCAAGTTTAAGATTTGTGGACGCCAACTCCCACAATTTCCTTCCCCAGCATGCTGGCTGGGGAAATCTGGGAGTTGAAGTCTATACATCTTAAAATTGCCAAGGTTGAGAAAAACTCTGACAGCCAACATTATATGAATCAACAGTGCCCTGAAGCTCAGAGTTGCTCAAGCTCTGCGATTTTAAGATGGGTGGACTCCAACTCCCAGAATTCCCTAGTCAACATGCTGGGGAATTCTGGGAGTTCCACATGGGTGGAATCCAGCAGGTTCTGACAAGTTCTGGAGAACCAGTAGCGGAAATCTTGAGTAGTTCGGAGAATCAGCAAATACTAACTCTGGCTGGCCCCAGAGTGGGGTGAGAATGGAGATTTTGCAATATTCTTCCCATGGAGTGGGGTGGGAATGGGATTTTGCAGTATCCTTCCCTTGCCACACCCACCCAGCCACACCATGCCCACCAAGCCATGCCCACAGAACTGGTAGTAAAAAAATTTGGATTTCACCACTGAGTCCACTCGTCTTAAAGTTGCTGACTTTGAGAAACACTGCCCTAGATAATCCGTAGATGATTCTATTCGGGGGAGTCCCACAGTTCAAGGCTATCCCCCCCCCATTCTCTCCTGAGGAGAAATGGTGGTGTTATTTGAGCCAGAAAAATCTCTCCAAAGAGCCAGGCTTATGTAACGAGCAATAAAATGTGTTGTCTTTTACTTTCAGTCAATTCTAGGAGATTAGCTATTCCCTAAGATCAGCATTAAAGACTTCCTGGATTCAGGACACAGTCAATGAATGGCTGAAGGAGCCCTGGAGCGTTTTCCTGCTGTCTGAATTCAAGAAGCTGGCCCCATCTAGGTGAGAGAGACGGTGCCAGAAATGTTGGCTTTGCAAAAGGACTCATAGCTCAGGAAAGCCACTGACCACGTTTTGCAATTCCTACCTCAGGGGCCATGGGACAAGGAGGAAATCACAGGCCACACAGTGTTCGTTAAGATTCCCCATGCCATTTTATACGGTTCTAAATTTGGCAAAATTAGCCAAGCGGAGAGCTGCATAAGGAATGTTTTTTCTCTTTCTGCAGATATTCCTCGACTTAACAACAGTTCATTTCAAGGGTGGGCTTCAAAAATTTTAGCAAGGGGTTGTCTGCCCGGTTGCTGGGTGGGTGTGGCCATGGTGGGCGTGGCCTAGTCAGCCTCCTGCACCACGGTGGAGGGGGCGGTTTTGCCCTCCCCGGGCTCCGGAGGCTTTCCTTGAATCTCCGGGAGGGCAAAAACAGCCTCCCCAGGCTCCAGAGTCCCTCTGGAGGCCGGAAACGGGCCCGTTTCCAGCCTTCCTGAACTTCTGGTTGGTCCATTTTTCGCCCTCCCCAAGTCTCCGTGCACTGACCTGCATCCAAAATGGGCCGCGTGAGGACTCCTGGGAGGGGAGCGGCGGGGTGGGTGGGGCCAGCCAGGAGTGGGATTTGGGGGTTCTCCAAACTGCACAGAATCTTAGCTAGAGGTTCTCCCAAATCCATGCAAACCCCCAGCAGCCCACCCCTGGTTCATTTAGTGACAGTTTTCAAGTTACAACGGCACTGAAAAAAGTGACTTATGACCGTTTTTCAAGTTACAACATTGCAGCATCCCCATGGTCACATAATCCTAATTCAGAGGCTTGGCAACTGACTCACATTTATGACGGTTGCAGTGTCCCAGGGTTCACGCAATCCCCTTTTGCAACCTTCTGACAAGCAAAGCCTTCAACGCAGAAGCCAGATTCACTTAATAACCGAGTTACTAACTTAACAGCTGCAGTGATTCACTTAACAAATGTGGCAAGAAAGGTCATAAAATGGGGCAAAACTCAGTTAACAAATGTCTCACTTAGCAACAGAAGCAATTGGATTCAATTGTAGTCGTAAGTCGAGGACTACCTGCCTATGGAGGCATAGCCAACCTGTTTGCATGAAGTAAGGCACATTATGGATTTAAAAAAAAAACCCGAACTGCTACCATAAAACAGGCTGAAATGAATATTAGAATGGGAAAATAAGGAATGGGACAAAGTCAGTTTTTTTACATTGAGATGAAACAAGCAAGGATGCCAGGCTCAAGATTACCGTTGGATTCCCACAACATGTTAAATCACGGTTTGTTGAAGAAGCCACCCCCTGCTGGGCGTGCAAATTATGCTAAGCCCCTAAGCTATGGTTTGAAAGCACAACAGCTGAGTTTGCACAATTCGCTGCGTATGGCTTAGTGCAAAGACCCACTTTCGACTGGAGCTGAAGGGCCTGGGTAAGGATCTAATTTGATTTCTTTTCATTTAAATTTAATTAGAATTAAATTAATTGCATATGGATATATTTAATCGTTTCTCCTTCTGTCACATTAAAACTGCAACCATTTCAGGAAGGGGTTTTTGCATCTCTCCTAAAGCTTTTGGGTGAAGTGGGGAGAGAAATAGAGGAGCTCTGAAAGACTCTAAGGGGTATCCCGCTGTTTTGAAGAGGAGACAGCAGGGAGCAAAACTGGTATTTTGGCCCAGAAAACGAATGTTCTGCTAGCAAACGATAGCTTCCTTCACAAATCATTCATGGCAGGCCTGCTCATGTTGATTCTGTTCAGTTTTTATACACAAATAGTCCTCGACTTACAACGTAACAACGGCACTGAAAATAATGACTTATGACCAGGGGTGAGCTGCTGGTTTGCAGGGGTTCGGAAGAACCTCTAGCTAGGATTCTGTGCATGAAGAGAATTTCCACCCATGTTCCTTGCCCATTTTTCAGACCCCGCGTAATTTAAGTGCTTTTCCACTTGCCCAAATAGTCTCTCTCTTATTTTTATGTATATCCTGAGGAAACTAATCCCACCATCTAGTCAATGCCGACTAGAAATGATGCAATCGAAACAAACCAGAACTGGGAGAAAGAGACTCTACCGTAGTAATGATACTAATACAAATTGAATTCTTGCTTTTATTTACTTCGAGTCAGGTCCAAACTATGCCAGCTGAACTAAGATCTCGCTGAAACTGAGGCAATCATGACTTAATTTAAGCCTCATTGATTTCAGTGGGAAGTAATTTACTGGAATAGAATCAAAGCAATATTTATATAGCTGTGATTTCTTGACGGCATGTATAAAAACAGAAGCCAGTTTTAAATCACCAATATTGCAACAAAATGGTGACGCTTAATGCTTTTTCTAGGCAGGATAAAAGAACAAAAAGAAACAAATTTTAAAAAGCTAGCTTCACAAACAACAGTTAGAAAAAGCACCCAAAAAAAAGGAAAAGAAAAGACAGAAAAGTGGGCAATAAATGAAATATTTTCTATAGATGACCTAAAAAAATGTTTTTGTCAGGCTATTGAGACCACCGTGCCATGACAGAGGTCACTTATACCACTAAACACGACAACACAATACACATATCCAAGTTATCCAATTCATTGATTTTTCTCATTTTGCATAGCCCGTTAAACTGTGATCATTTTGGTATAGTGGTGAAATAGCTGGCTAGAAACCAGGAGGCAGTGAGTTCTGGGCCTTCCTTCGGCATAAAATCTGGCTGGGGACTTGGCGGCCTTTATTTTTTCCAGGAAATTTTGGTCACTGTTGCTATGACCCTGTTGGAAGAAATATCCATCTGGTTCAGTTCTAAGCCAGGAGAAAGACGCTAGAAATATGGAAGCTGATTGGAAAGATGGTTTATTGATTTAATTTAATTTAATTTAATTTCCAATTTATATATGAACAGGACCACATGGGTTTGAGGTCCTGGGCAGCTGACCACATGGAGTTGAGAGTGAGGGTTATTTATACCCTCTCTTGGGCCTTGCCCTTGAGCTTCCTGTTCCTGTGCAAGGGCATGTATTCTATGGGCTGTTGTAGGAGTCATAGCTAACTTTGTAGGTGCTGCTGATGCAATGAAGCGGCTTGTTGGGCAATTCCTATTGTGGCTGAGGGTTAATCCTACCTCTGCCTTGAATGGATTACCAAATCTGCATTTCTAAAGGTTGGCCCCTTAGTTTCTACTTGGGCCAGAAAGCTGAGGAGCTGAGTTTCTGTCTTTAGAAACATGTTTCTCCTTTAGGGAAAATATCAGAGGTGGGCTGCTGGGGGTTCGCAGGGGTTCGGAAGAACCTCTAACTAAGATTCTGTGCAGTTCAGAGAACCCCCAAATCCTATTCCTGGCTGGCCTCGCCCACACTGCCCCTCCCCTCCCAGGAATCCCCACGCGGCCTGTTTTGGATGCAGGCAAGTGCAGGGTGCACACGGGGGCTCGGTGAGGGTGAAAAAACGGGCCTACTGGAAGTTCGGGAAAGCCGGAAACGGGCCTGTTTCGGCCCTCCAGAGCCTGGGAAGGCTGTTTTCGCCCTCCCGGAGGCTCAACAAAAGCCTCTGGAGCCTGGGGAGGGCAAAAATGTCCTCCTGCTGTGGTGCAGGAGGCCGACTAGGCCACGCCCACCATTGCCACACCCACCCAGCAACCGGGCGGAGAACCCCTTGCTAAAAAATTTGAAGCCCACCCCTGGGAAATATAATATTCTGCCTTTTAAAAAAATATTTCTCAAAATACTTCATTCTTCTAGGAAGGGTGGGTGCTAACTTTCTACAACTCTTAAGCTTCTGACCGGATGGAGAAACAAGGAGCTGAAACTGAAGAAGCAAAATGGAAAGGCCAAGCAGGTGGGCACATTCCTGCATACTGTTTTTTCATTTTTTTCCATGAGGGGATGTTTCCAGTGAATGAAAGCCAAAGAGGTAAAAGCCTGATGGAGACCGAGGGGGTAGGAAGGGGGTGGGGTGGGCTGCCATCGCTTCCCACTGCCCTGCCAGCATGTCAGGAGGGAATGAACACGGCAGAAACAGATGGTTCTTTTGTGCCTATGGTGGGGGCCACTGGGAGAGCGGGGGAAGGGAAGAGCGTCAGGCAGGATTAATAGACTATGCAGGAATGTCCAAACCACACTTTTAATGAACTCCGATAAAGATTTAATGAAGCAAAACACAGAGCGACAATATGGGTCCCTGACCTCAAGGGGGGCTGGGGAACTGGGTCTCCATGGAGAAAGGCGCACCCTCCCGCCTCAGTAGAGATACACAAAGCCTGTAGGGAAGGCCCCATACTTGGTTATAGATTAAACCAACTGCCAGAGATTTGGAGAGGAAAACGGAGAAGGGGTTGCGTGCGGAAGAAAATGGAAGAGAGATAGAAATAGTTAAAAATCGCCCTTAGTTGTCGTCCTTTTTGGTCGTTTATGAAAGGAGGGAGGGGGAGAGAGAAGAGGAGGAGGAGGAGGAGGAGGAGGAGGAAGAAGAAGAAGAAGAAGAAGAAGAAGAAGAAGAAGAAGAAGAAGAAGAAGAAGAAGAAGAAGAATGGGAGGAGGAGGGGGAGGAAGGGGGAGGAGGAGGAGAAGAAGAGGAGGAGGAGGAGGAGAGAAGAAGGAGGAGGAGGAGAAGAAGAGGAGGAGGAGGAGGAGAAGAGGAGGAGGAGGAGGAGGAAGAGGAGGAGGAGGAGGGGAGGAGGAGAAGGAGGAGAAGAAGAGGAGGAGGAGGAGGAGAAGAAGAGGAGGAGGAGGAGGAGAGAAGAAGAAGAAGAAGAAGAAGAAGAAGAAGAAGAAGAAGAAGAAGAAGAAGAAGAGGAAGAGGAAGAGGAAGAGGAAGAGGAAGAGGAAGAGGAAGAGGAAGAAGAAGAAGAAGAAGAAATCCACACTATAATGGAATAGTTAAATTGGTGCATAATCCAAACTGATTTCAGAATTATCTGTTGGACCAGGATGAATCCCTGCAGAGTCCCATCAGATAGCAGGAATGATCCATATTCAATTTTTAAAGCTATCAAAACTATGCCTTGATTTTTTTTTTTTCCCTCATGACCTGACCCAAAAGTGCTGCATAACTCACCAGCTGGCATATTCTGTCCTTACTTAGTGAAAGCTGGGTTTCGAGAGGAAACTACTGAAGGTCACGGAATTTAAACCTACCTGCTGTGAATTCACCTCTTTATCCTTAGGATTTGGAAAGAGGATCTGGCTGAACCAACCAGTGATATTTCTGTCCTGCCCAGTGAAGGCAAATGTAGGAGGGGGGGGAAATCCCTTGGGACGCTCATTTGCATCAGGAGCTGCACATGTGGAATTAGCAGATAGTGTCAGTTATTCTGCATTGATTAACTCATTCTGCAGTCACGGATACCTGGGAATAAGCCTCTTTGAGCATACTCAAATTTACATGTGAGAAAATATGCATCTGCTCGCATACGTGTGATGGGAACTTTACTTCCCTAGAGATGTCAAGATGCAGCCAGACCTAGTGTTTGTATTTTAAAAACATCCACTCGTTTTGTAGAAAACGATGGCTCCCATTCCACTTTGAGCTTGCCATAGTTTGCATCTTCTATGAATAGACTAGACTAGACTAGACTAGACTAGACTAGACTAGAACAGAACAGAACAGAACAGAACAGAACAGAACAGAACAGAATAGAATAGAATAGAATAGAATAGAATAGAATTTTTTATTGACCAAGTGTGATTGGACACACAAGGAATTTGTCTTAGTGCATATGCTCTCAGTGTACATAAAATAAAAGATACATTCATCAAGAATCGTAAGGTACAACACTTAATGATAGTCATAGGGTACAAATAAGCAATCAGGAAACAATATCAATATAAATCATAAGGAGACAACCAACAAAATTACAGTCATACAGTCATAAGTGGAAGGAGATGGGTGGTGGGAACGATGAGAAGATTAATAGATCCCTCTGCCTCAAACAGTGAGGTAGGATCCACTCTGGCAGAGCTGTAAGCAAGGCTGGGAACTCAAAACCACATTTGGTGACAAGGCAGTGATAAATCATCATACCACACAGAAAACTACATGGAAGGCCGAGTCAACTTTGAGCCGGTGAGAATCAAACTGCTGGCAGTCAGCAGACTTATCCTGCAATACTGCATTCTAACCATTGTGCCACCACATAACTCCAGGACACTGCCACCATCATAAACCCATGCCTATATACATGCCCAAGTTTTGATCATACGACTGTGGAGATGCTGCAATAATCTTACGTGCAAGGACTGGTCGTAAGTCACTTTTTTCAGCCCCATTGCAACTTCAAATGGTCGCTGAATTGAATGGTTGTAAATTGAGGATTATCTGTATGGGCAACACAGCAGTATGATGGGGCTGTGAAGTCACCAGAGGCCAGCTTGATTTTTATATTTGCATTTTACTCCTCCCTTCCTCCTGCTCCTTTCTGATCTCAAATTCAGGTATGCCAGTCAATGGAACCTTGAACCACCCTTCAGGCAATTTACAGCTTCTCCCAGTCAGCATTACAGGTTCCCAGGCTAGCAACACCCAAAGCTATATTTTACCAGACCCCAGGAAACCTGCATTTGTCATTAGTAAGCTGCTATTCAGCATTCAGAGCCAGTGGTTTCCTTCTCCACCCTTGGCCAAGTTAGCAGGTTTGCCTAGCGCACACTAAGCATAGTTGACTTGTTTGTTTTTTTGTTTTTTTTTTAATTTGATTTATATGCCGCCCTTCTCCGGAGACTCAGGGCGGCTTACAATGCGTTACTACCTACTTGGGCCTGGGTCAGAACACAACTAAAGTTTCATGTGAATAATGCCAACAATGTGCATATCTGTAGAAAGCAAAGGGTTTTGGGTTTTTTTGAACAGATGCATTGCAAAGCAGGCTGGGGGGGGGGTGAAACGTCCGAAAACACAAATATTCTCCCTATGGAAGCCCCGGTTTTCTCTTGCTTCACAGTCTCCTGAGCAAGGGGGGGAACAAAACATCCCTAAGGTATAGACTATTCTGAGCAACTAGAGCATAAGCACCTGAAAAAAACAAAGATATAGTTAGGTCAAGGTCATGTGCAGATGTAAAGAATGAGAAACAATGCGAGGGTAGGCCTCGTTCTTCAACTGGTGTTAAAAGGGATGAAATTTCAGTGGCAGTCTTATCACAAGGCACAAAGGAAAACCTGCACTGGCTTACAACCCCTCCTTCTACACAATTCTTTAAAAAGTAGATGTTGGATATTACTTTATAAACCATGCTAAACCAGGGGAAATGCCCTGGTGACAATATGTCAACAATGGCTGTGACCTTAATCCCTGAACCGAGTCCTTTAGTGGGGAGGGGGGAGTGCCTTGGTCTTGTTTTTCATGGAAGAGGTAAAAAGGAGGAACTTGAGGACATGGTCTTGAATCCTGGAGGAAATATGGACTAGAGCAGGCATGAAATCCAGCAGGTTCTGACAGGTTCTGCAGAACCGGTAGCAGAAATTTTGAGCAAATACCACCTCTGGCTGGCCCCCGATTGGGTGGGAATGGGGATTTTGCAGTATCCTTCCCCTGCCACACCCACCAAGCTACACCCACCAAGCCACGCCACACCCACAGAACCAGTAGTAAAAAAAATTGGATTTCACCACCGGACTAGAGGTCTAATGTTTAAAATATATTACAAAAGTGGAGGGGAGAGTCATCTGAATCGTGAAGGATGTAATGGAGGGGAAAGTAAACAAATGTTTTGCCTTCCATCACTATATATTATTCCTTGTTTGAATTTCCATAACCTCCCTTTGCTCATTAGCTATTAAACGTTATTAAATATGCATGCCTCCTTATGGTGGCAGGAGATTCTTACAATCCATTTTATCTTCACAACAATCCTGTGGATGACAATGAAAGAGAAAAATAAATTAGAGTCAATAATACAAACTCTGTCTTTCCCTTCTTTCTTTTCTTCTTTCTTTTTCTTTCTTTCTATCTTTCTTTCTTCCTTTCCTTCCTTCCTTTCCTGAAATTTATTCTATCCATAATCAATACACCCTATAATGCATATATCTTCAATTATTCTCTATTTAAGATTCTGATTGATTTTTTTTCTTCCTTCCCTTACAAGCATCAAGAATTTTCATAACGTATTTGGCACAAATATTTCATAGTAGTAAGTAAAATTTCTCTCTTGAGTCTCCGCAACCTAGTTTACAATCCTAGTCCCTTCTACTCTTCCATCACCCTTGGGCCCTCTGCATCTTCCCCAATTTGAGTGTCCTCTAGCTAATGTAAATTTCAGTTCTCTGAATCCTCAGCAGTTGCCAACTAGGGAATTTTGTCTGTGGGATTCCACATCTGGAAAGCACCCATGCTGGAAATGTCTGTCCCTCAGGATAACTCCCTGGTCCCAGAAATGATCATTCTTAGAATAGATAGATAGAATTCTTTATTGGCCAAGTGTGATTAGACACACAAGGAATTTGTCTTTGGTGCATAGGCTCTCAGTGTACATAAAAAGACAAGATACATTCATCAAGAATCATAAGGTACAACACTTAATGATAGTCATAGGGTAGAAATAAGCAATCAAATCCTACTAGGAAGCAATCAATATAAATCGTAAGGATACAAGCAACAAAGTTACAGTCATGCAGTCATAAGTGGGAGGAGATGGGTGATAGGAACGATGAGAAAATTAATAGTAATAGTAATGCAGCCTTAGTGAATAATTTGACAGTGTTGAGGGAATTATTTGTTTAGCAGAGTGATGGCATTCAGGAAAAAAATTGTTCTTGTGTCTAGTTGTCTTGGTGTGCAGTGCTCTATAGCGTCATTTTGAGGGTAGAAGTTGAAACAATTTATTTTCGGGATGCGAGAGGTCTGTAAATATTTTCACAGCCTTTTTTTTTTTTTTTTTGACTCGTGCAGTATACAGGTCCTCAATGGAAGGCAGATTGGTAGCAATTGTTTTTTCTGCAGTTCTAATTATCCTCTGAAGTCTGTGTCTGTCTTGTTGGGTTGCAGACTTTTTTTTTCATTTTTCATTCATTCAGTCAGTCATTAGTAAAACTGCAAGTTTCATAAGGCTGGTTATTTGGTTACGTAACATCAAGCCAGGCTCAACAACTCATCTCAAGATTCATCTCAAGCTATCTCTGCTAATAACTTGGAAGATTTCCAAGGACATTCCAGTAATCTCCACTGCAACTCCAAAATGCATCCCTTGTTGACTTCCTCCTCCTCCCCCGCTCCTCTCAATCTTGCAAAGAGTTCTGATGCAAAAGGACATATGATTAGAGAATTCTGATGTCACATGTTTAGTTTATATATATATACCAGAAGCTCATCCTGATCATAGGAACTAAAATGTCATTACTGATGATCACGAGTTTCTCTTGTTTCAGTAAAGTGTGTGGGGGGGGCTCACTCATGGTTCTGTTGCTGTTGCTATGTACTTGTGAATTAGATATCCTTGACTATCTGTTGGAAAGCCACCAAAGATCAACCATGGGTTGTCTCCCTATCCTTGACTAAAGCTGACATCAATCAAAAACAAAGCAGATCCATACTTCTGATTTCTAAACCTTTCTGTCGTTTCCTTCAGGCTTTCACAATCTGAGACCACCAAAGCTTTCTATGACACTCAAAATTTACCATCGAATTGCAGTTGTTGTTGTTTTTTTAAAAAAAAGGAGGAGTGGAGATTAAATATGTGAGGGCTCGTCGTGTTCTCTTTCTTCATCCATATGGTTGAATTTAATTAAAATTCAACTAAAACCCAGATCTGCTTTCGCCCTGACCCTGCCAACTTCTTCATCCAGCACCTGCCCATTTTCATGAGCGCATCCCCACCCCCAGCAACCACTCAAAAACGCTGTACGTGCTTAGTTCCGTACATCCCTAGCCATAAATGGTGAACTGTCCTAAATAAAAGTAGCTATTTCTCTCCTTTCTTTCAGACATTCCTTTAAAATATTGCAAAACTGCCAGCCAACCTTCCTCCTCCCTTTCGTTTGCCTTTCTAAATTGAATCTGCCCATTCTCCTCTGCTTCCCTTTTCCAGCTGTGCAGGGTGTAAAGCATCTTCAAAGCTCACCTCCTCTCAAAGCTGTCCCAGTTACATGCAGCACCCTATAAGGCTGATGTAGGGCTGCAGTCCAAAACTGGAAGGAGGGAGGAAGGAGGGAAGAGAAAGAGAGAGAAGGCGAGAGAGAGAGAAAGCGAGGGAGGGAGGGAGGATGGATGGATGGATGGATAGATAGATAGACAGACAGACAGATAGATGGACAGATGGGAGGGAGGGAGGGAGGGAGGGAGGGAGGGAGGGAGGATGGATGGATGGATAGATAGATAGATAGATAGATAGATAGATAGATAGATAGATAGATAGATAGATAATGATGATGGGAGGATGGATGGGTGGATGGATGGGTGGATGGATGGATGGGAGGAAGGAAGAAGGAAGGAAGGAAAGAAGGAAGGAAGGAAAAATAGATAGATAGATAGATAGATAGATAGATAGATAGATAGATAGACAGACAGACAGACGGGAGGGAGGGAGGGAGGGAGGGAGGGAGGGAGGGAGGGAGGAAGGAAGGAAGGAAGGAAGGATGGATGGATGGATAGATAGATAGATAGATAGATAGATAGATAGATAGATAGATAATGATGAGGATGAGGATGGATGGATGGATGGATGGAAGGAAGGAAGGAAGGAAAGATATAGATAGATAAATAGATAGATAGACAGATAGATAGATGATAGATAGATAGATAGATAGATAGATAGATAGATAGATAGATAGACTGACAGCTAGATAGATATGGATTGGAGGGAGGTATGGAGGAATAGAAAGAGAAAGAAAGAAACAAACAAACAAAAAGAAAAGAAAGAAAAGAAAAAAGAAAGAAAAAGAAAAGGAAAAGGAAAAGAAAAGAAAAAAGAAAAGAAAAGAAAAGAAAAGAAAAGAAAAGAAAAGAAAAGAAAAGAAAAGAAAGATTTCACTAAACAGCAGTGAATTGGACCTTGCTTCTCCTGTACTAATCCTACGAAGCCCGGCTGCTTCCTCTTTGGATCAACACCGCTCAGCATCAGGACTAGTAGTCAATTTATACAAAAGCCAGAGGAGTTTGCATTTGACTGCAAAGTTAAATTCTCTTTTTTAAAAAACAAATACATGAATCAAAACTTGGCTACCCTTTGAAATTCATACTTTTCCAAATGTTGCAATGCAGTTCACCAAGAATTATTTGAAAATTTTAATAGGAAAAGATCTGTACAGAAATGCATATATTCATGAAAATAATGTAATGTTTGGTATATTAGGAAGAACTGTTTGCAAAAAATGAATGTTCCGCAAAGCTGCAAGTAAATTTTGCAACGGGCAGCAAAATACATGCACATTTTAATATAAACCTTTTAAAAAAATACTCAGGTTTGACAGACTGGATTTGGCATATTCTTAAAAATGAAAAACATGGCGAAATTGTCAAGTTACCACATCAAAATGAAGGCAAGGTATTACATGGTTAACTTTTGTCCTCAAATTCTAAGTGTATTTCAAAAAAAAAAAAAAATCCCAGCCAGTTTCCATACCTAAGAAAGGATTGGGGTTAGCAGTTTCCTGGTTTCTAGTCCAGTTCTTTAATCATTAAACCAGTGTTTCTCAACCATGGCCATTTGAGGGCCAGGGGGTTGAATCCACACATCTTAAAGTTACCAGGGAGAATAAAATAGAATAGAATAGAATAGAATAGAATAGAATAGAATAGAATAGAATAGAATAGAATAGAATAGAATAGAATAGAATAGAATAACAGAGTTGGAAGGGACCTTGGAGGTCTTCTAGTCCAACCCCCTCCTTAGGCAGGAAACCCTACACCATTTCAGACTAATGGTTATCCAACATAACCATTAGCTTTAAGGTCTTAGTTACCACCTTTAGAGCGCTCCATGGCTTAGGACCGGGGTACTTACGAGACCGCCTTCTGCCACCAATAGCCTCTCACTGCCCAGTACGCTCCCATAGAGAGGGGCTTCTCAGGGTGCCGTCAGCCAAACAGTGTCGACTGGCGGCCCCCAGGGGGAGAGCCTTTTCTGTGAGGGCACCCACCATCTGAAACGAGCTCCCCCTAGAGATATAGAAGATTCCAGATCTGCGCACTTTCCGCCGTGCCCTCAAAACATTCCTGTTTCAGCAGGCCGGCCTGGCCTAACTTTCCCTTTATATTGCTTTTGATTTTATTTTAAACTGGGATGTCTTGAATTATTTAGGACCAGAGTGTTTAGTATATTTTAATTGGGTTTTTTTTAACGTTTGTATTACATGTATTTTTATCATTCGCTGTTCACCGCCCTGAGTCCCTCAGGAATAGGGCGGTATATAAATTTAATAAATAAATAAATAAATAAAATAAATAAACATCTTCTTAAAAACTTCCAGTGTTGGAGCATTCACAGCTTCTGGAGGCAAGTTGTTCCACTGATTAATTGTTCTAACCGTCAGGAAATTTCTCCTTAGTTCTAAGTTGCTTCTCTCCCTGATTAGTTTCTACCCACTGCTCCTTGTCCTACCCTCTGGTCCTCAGGTAGAGAAACATAGTGCTAGAACAAACCGGCTCATTTCTGCTGAGAATGATCAGAATCAATTCTAAAGACCAGATGAGATCTAGATATGCTCTTAACAGATCTCATTCTTCTCTGCGTGATCACTTTCCTCCACCCCACCTCCAACCCCTGCCTTAATCCACGTTGGCCAGAGAATCTATCAAGCAACCAGGATAGCATGCAAGCAAGCTGTGAATCCTTGGAAACACCAGTAAAAACAAGGCATGATGAAGTTCCTTGCACAGAAAAGGCCTGCTAGGTGGGGCACAGCCAAAGTGTCACGAGGACTAGAATCCTGCCAGGACACCTTCCGCCCGATTCTTGCCCGCTCTCTCATGCAATATCTATTTTTCTCCTAACCCTCCTCCTTTTAACACCTGGCAATATATTACCATCATTTTTACATCGTTTTACGATAGACAGTCCGGTCTTGATTGGGTGTGAGTGTCTGGGGGGAAGTGGTGGGGGGCGGGGGGCCAAGTCTTGCCTTTTCTCCGGATGGTAAACTATAAGCAAGCGCCTGTCACTCTTGTATCCCACAGCAGTCCTGCACTGCATTATGTGCAGCTATAACAATAACCGTAAAGATGATTGCAAAGCTGCCCTCGGGGCCCACTTGAACCAAAAGGTTGGGTTGTAAATTGAAAAGAAAAGGAAAGTTGGGGGAAGAGAATTTAAAAAAAAAAAACCATCCCAGCTCACTCTCTTACTCATCAGAGCAGGGCTGATTCAGCAGGAGAGCCATCCGTCACTGGGTGGAGTAGCCTTTTGCAGGCATGTCAGAAACTTTTCCCTAGTTTTTTCTAAGAACCTAAAAGTTCTTGCCCCACCAACACCAACCTGCACCCTCTTTGGTTTCAGCCCTCTAATACAGGTAGCCAGTGGTGAAATCCAAATTTTTTACTACCAGTTCTGTGGGTGTGGCTTGGTGGGCGTGGCAGGGGAAGGATACTGCAAAAACTCCATTCCCACCCCACTCCAGGGGAAGGATACTGCAAAATCCCCATTCCCTCCCCACTCCTGGGGGAAGGATATTGCAAAATCTCCATTCCCACCCCACTCCTGGGGCCATACAGAGGTGGTATTTGCCTGTTCTCTGAACTACTCAAAATTTCTGCTACCGGTTCTCCAGAACCTGTCAGAACCTGCTGGATTTCACCCCTGCAGGTGAAATCCTATTCTATTCTATTCTATTCTATTCTATTCTATTCTATTCTATTCTATTCTATTCTATTCTATTCCAGTCCACGCCACGCCACTCCATTCCATTCCATTCCACTCCACTCCACTCCACTCCACTCCACTCCACTCCACCCTACCCTACCCTACCCTACCCTACCCTACCCTACCCTACCCTACCCTATTCTATTCTATTCTATTCTATTCTATTCTATTCTATTCTATTCTATTCTATTCCAGTCCACGCCACGCCACTCCATTCCATTCCATTCCACTCCACTCCACTCCACTCCACTCCACCCTACCCTACCCTACCCTACCCTACCCTACCCTACCCTACCCTACTCTATTCTATTCTATTCTATTCTATTCTATTCTATTCTATTCTACTCTACTCTACTCTACTCTACTCTATTCTATTCTATTCTATTCTACTCTACTCTACTCTATTCTATTCTATTCTATTCTACTCTATTCTACTCTGTTCTACTCTACTCTACTCTACTCTACTCTATTCTATTCTATTCTATCCTACTCTACTCTACTCTACTCTACTCTACTCTACTCTATTCTATTCTATTCTACTCTACTCTATTCTACTCTACTCTATTTTATTCTATTCTATCCCACTCTACTCTACTCTACTCTATTCTATTCTATTCTATTCTATTCTATTTTTTCTTTTATTTATTTATTATTTTGTCAAACACATAAGATAACAGATATAAGTATGAACATGATTATGAATATAGGAAATGGATACCAATAAATGGGGACATTAGGACAGGGACGGTAGGCACGCTGGTGCGCTTATGCACGGCCCTTACAGATCTCTTAGGAATGGGGTGAGGTCAACAGTAGACAGTCTAAGGTTAAAGTTTTGGGGGTTTGGGGAAGGAACCACAGAGTCAGGTAGTGCATTCCAGGCATTGACCACTCTGTTGCTGAAGTTGTATTTTCTGCAATCGAGTTTGGAGCGGTTTACCTTACATTTGTATCTATTGTGTGCTCGTGTATTGTTGGGGTTGAAGCTGAAGTATTCATTGACAGGTAGGACGTTGTAGCAGATAATTTTGTGTACTACATTTAGGTCAGACCGAAGGCAGCATAGTTGTAAGTTGTCTAAGCTTCTAAGTTGTTCTAAATTGTTCTAAGTTGTCTAATTCTGTTCTGTTCTGTTCTGTTCTGTTCTGTTCTGTTCTATTCTATTCTAAATCAGGATTCCCTCTTTTTCTTTTTAATTTTCCCTGTTTCTCCTCTCCCTCCTCCCCACCCCTTGTATCGCCAGCCGCGATGGCTGCGAGGCCCATGGAGGAGACACCCCATCTGGAGCAGTCCTGTTCCCTGTCTTCCCCACAGCGAGGACAGTTCTCGGCCATGCTGTTCCAGCATGGAAAGCAGATGGGGGACCAGGCGGGCACACCGTCCATCACGCCGGCTGTCATCCGTCTATGGAGGCATTCGACAGGGAGCAAGCCACCAGCAAAGCGGACGAGGACGGAATAAGCCACCTGAATGCCAGAGCAGAGCGAAGGAGGGAAGACAAGGGGAGCCTGGTGTGTATGCCTACGGTTTCTCAAAGGGTTTTCTCTCTCTCTCTCTCTCTCTCTTCGGGAAAAACATTCCTTTGTCTATTCTTCTCAGGAAGGATTGAGAATTTCTTTCCTCTTTCTCTGAGCGGCGTTTTGGATCCTACTTTATCTGAAAGCGAGCAGATTCCGGTTTTTTCCCCCATGTAATCTTGTTTAATTGAATTATCTAAGAACCTGGAACTGGTTAGGAGACAGTAATTATGCCTTGGTTGTACATAATTAATAAGTTTAAAGCAAGTGAGGTAAAATTCATATTCGGCGTTATCGTCACATTTATGTCTCTTTCTCCTCCTCCCCCTCCTCCTTCTCCTCTTCCTTCTTCTCCTTCTCCTTCTGCTTCTTATTCTCCTTCTACGGTACTCCTTTTTTCTCCTTCTTTTTTTCCTCCTTCTTCTTTTTGTAGGACTCCTCCTTTTTTTCTTAAGTCAATTGAAACTTGGAATGAAGTATATTGAAGGATCAAGGCATTATCATCACATTTTTGTCTCTTTCTCCTCCCTTTCCTCCTTTCATTTTTTCATTTTCATTTTATTAAATTTGTATACCGCCCTACTCCCGAAGGACTCAGGATGGTGAACAGGCACAAAATAAAACACATGAATACAAAAGTTAAAAAAACATAATTAAAACCAAATTAAATCATTTTTGCCCGAGACAATTAAAATTCCCAATAATTTAAAACGAATTAAAATTTCAATTTAAAAATTTAAAAGAAGGGGAGAAAATTAGGCCAGGCCGGCCTGCTGGAATAGGAGTGTCGTCAAAGCACGGCGGAAAGTGCGTAGATCCGGGATCCTCCGTATCTCCGGGGGGAGCTCGTTCCAGATAGTAGGTGCCCCCACAGAGAAGGCCCTCCCCCTAGGGGCCACCAGTCGACATCCTTCTGGTCCTTCTTCTCCTTCTCCTTCTCCTTTTACAGTACTCTTTCTTCTCCTTTTTTTCCTCCTTCTTCTCTTTCTATCACTCCTTCTCCTTTTTTTCTTAGGTCAATTGAAACTTGGAATGAAGTGATATTGAAAGATCAAGGCATTATCGTCACGTTTATATCTCTTTCTCCTCCCCTCCTCCTTTTCCTCTTCCTTCTTCTCCTTCTGCTTCTCTTTCTTCTTCTCCTTCTACAGTGCTCCTTTCTTTTCCTTCTTTTTCCCTCCTCTTTCTATGACTCCTTCTCCTTTTTTTTTTCTTAAGTCAATTGAAACTTGGAACGAAGCGATATTGAAGGACCGAGGACTGTCCATTTCCCTGTTGGCCCACCTATCCATCAGGCTACTATTCTTCAGACTGAGCAGAAAATGATCCAATGAGGTGTGCAGGGAGAAGCTAGCAAAAGAACCACAGACATTGGAAAATGGCCCGGAATTCTCACAGCCCAAATCCTGCCAGTGCATCCCTACAGCGGACAACCATCTAGAAGGATGCTCACAACTCCATCCCACCTATCCTTTCCATGTTCTGCTTATATGACCCCGAGCAAAGTCATTACTAAGTCATTATCCTCCACAACTTTCCCTGTCTTCCACAATCTAGAACAAGTGTTTCTCAACTTTAGCAACTTTAAGAGGTATGGACTCAGGGGTGAAATGTAAAATGTGTTACTACCGGTTCTGTGGGTGTGGCTTGATGGCGGGGAGGGGTAATGTGACTGGGTGGGCGTGGCCAACTTTTTTTTTTTTTTAACTTTTCAAAGCATTTTTTCTAATGCTTTGAAAAGCCTCTGGCAATCAGGCAACTCAGCTGGGATCGTCAGAGACTTTTCAAAGCATTTTTTTACCACCTCTTCGGCCAAGAGGTTGCAGAAAAAAAATGCTTTGAAAAGCCTCTGAGGATCCCAGCTGAGCCGCGTGATCATCAGAGGCTTTTTTTTTTACTTGTAAAAGCATTTTTTCATCGGAAGAGGTTGTAGAAAAATGCTTTTAAAAGTTTTTTTTTTAAAAGCCTCTGATGATCGTGCGACTCAGCTGAGCATGGTGGAGGGGCGCAGGGATTTTTGCTATCAGTTCTGCAAACCACAAGCCACCATCGCTACCGGATCGGGCGATCCGGTCCGAACTGGGAGCATTTCACCCCTGTATGGACTTCAACTCCCAGAATTCCCCAGCCAGTACAAGCGACTGAAGAATTCTGGGAGTTGAAAGCCGTACCTCTTGAAAGTTGCCAAAGTTGAGAAACGCTGCTCTGAACCTCCTGAGTTGCTCACGATTCGTGATCAGAAAAAGCCTCCAAAGAAAAGATCCCTCGGGATGTCTTCTTCCGTGATCTAACAGAAGCGTAGGAAGAAAATAAGGGCGCTGTGAAAAAGCAGGCCATTCCCACACACTCTTGAACCACCTGCTTAGTATGTAAGCACCGCACTCCAGCCCCCTTCTTCCAAAGAAATTTTGGAAAGCAATTTGCTTTCTTCACATGAGAACATTCAGGGGGGTTAAAAAATGCAAGAGAATGATTCCACCTGGCGTGAACGGAAAGCATGCTGAGACATATAAAATAAGTGGCCTTGTCCAAATCAGTGTCACACACCGTTTTTCTGCCCCTGAACAATCCTTTCAGGAACTGGTCTGGCAACAGAGCGGCCTGCAGTGAATTAAATTCATCAATCTGAGCCCTTTCCCCCCACTTTTAAAAATGTCCTCTGGTGTGTGAGCAGGAACAGTCCCTATCAGTAGACCAGCTGTGTTGATTATCTGCAGGGGTGGGCTGCTGGGGGTTCGCAAGGGTTCGGGAGAACCTCTAGCTAAGATTCTGTGTAGTTCGGAGAATTCCCAAATCCCACTCCTGGCTGGCCCCACCCACCCCACCCCGCCCCTCCCATGAGTCCCCATGCAGCCCCTTTTGGATACAGGTAAGTGCAGGGCGTGCGCGGAGGCTCAGGGAGGGTGAAAAACGGGCCTACTGGAAGTTTCGGAAAGCCGAAAACATGCCCGTTTCCAGCCTCCAGAGGGCCTCCAGAGCCTGGGGAGGCCATTTTCGCTCTCTGGAGGCTTGTGGAAAGCCTCCAGAGTGCAGGGAGAGCAAAAAAGCCCCCACCCCACCCCCTGTGGTGCAGGAGCCGATTAGGCAACACCCACCATGGCCATGCCCACCCAGCAACCGGGCAAAGAACCCCTTGCTAAAATTTTTGAAGCCCGCTCCTGGTTATCTGTGGTTCTTATTGCAGATCAGGAAGCATTAGAAAAATCCTGTGTGTGTGTGTGTGTGTGTGTGTGTGTGATATTCCACAATATGTTGCCCAATTTGGGATTTGTTGCATCTTGGATGCGATATTGTAATTAGCAAGCAACTTGGGTCACCCAAAAGAGATAGCTACCCTAGTTGGAGCAGCCGTTGCTACCCAACTCCTATTTTAAATTGTGGTGCCACTTTGCTCACAATGTCCTGTTCTGAGGACCTTTCATAGATTTCAAAGTCAAATCTTCAAGCAAGGGCCAGGTTGAGGGAGATGACAGAGCCCTGGCCCTGCCCTATCGATCTTCTCAGTTGGTCATTTGAGGAACACACAAGATTGGATCACACAACCAAATGTCTTGTGCTGCATTATAGGTAATCCTCGACTGACGACCATAACTGAGCCCAAAATTTCTGTTGGTAAGGGAGACATTGGTTAAGTGAGCTTTGCCCCATTTTACCAACTTTCCTGATACTTTTCTTAAGTGGATCGCTGCACTTGTGAAATTAGTAACCCAGTTGTTAAATGAATCTGGCTTCCCCAAAAACTTTGCTTCTCAGAAGGTCACAAAAGGAGATCCCACAATCCTGGGATACCGCAACCGTCATAAATATGAGTCAGTGGCCAAGCATATGAATTTTGATCAGCTGACCATGGAATGCTGCAACGGTTGTAAGTGTGAAAAACGGTCATAAGTCACTTTTCTCAGTGCCCTTATAACTTGGACCGGTCACCAGGGGTGAAATGCTCCCGGTTCAGACCGGATCGCCCGATCCGGTAGCGATGGCGGCGGGTGGTTCGGAGAACCGGTAGCAAAAATCCCTGCACCCCACCCCTCCACCATGCCCAGCTGAGCCACACGATCATCAGAGGCTTTTTTTTTTTTACTTTTAAAAGCATTTTTTCTACAAACTCTTCCGACGAAAAAATGCTTTTAAAAGTAAAAAAAAAAAAAAGCCTCTGATGATCCCACGGTTCAGCTGGGATCGTCAGAGGCTTTTCAAAGCATTTTTTTCTGCAACCTCTTGGCCAAAGAGGTGGTAAAAAAAAATGCTTTGAAAAGTCTCTGACAATCCCAGCTGAGTTGCCTGATCGGCAGAGAGGTTTTTCAAAGCATTAGAAAAAATGCTTTGAAAAGTTAAAAAAAAAAAAAGTTGGCCACGCCCACCCAGTCACATTACCCCCGCAAGCCACGCCCACAGAACCAGTAGTAACAAATTTTACATTTCACCCCTGCCGGTCACTAAACAAACTGTTGTAAATCGAGGGCTACTTGTACAAGTTGAGCGCCAAATCATTTTTAGACCTTTTGTGTGTGGTGTAATTTTATTCAAATCTATAAATATGGTTTCTTTTTTTTTTTAAGACCGGGAATGGACGTAGGAAGATTTTTCACCAATGCCCAGATGGTTAAAATCACACCCCACCATAATCCAGAAACGAAGTGGGCACATTCCATCCACGGATGTGATTTCATCACCCTTTTGGGGAGGGACTCTGTCAAATTTGAGGGTTGACAACCATTTGTCTCTCATTTCCATTCCAAACTTATTTTGGCAAAACTAACCCAAAATCATGCTGCTGGAAATAAAAAAAAAAAAAAACTCGTCATGTTGCCGCAAAACTTTACCGTTGCCGTTGCCATTGCCGCAGATTTGCTCGCTGTCGTTTTTATTTCCTCAACGCATGCAGAATGATCTTTACCCATGCCAGAAACTATGGGAGATGTCAAGCATTTGACAACATAAATCATTTATGATCATTCAATCACAGGAGCGCCTTTGATGAATGTTCCTTACCCCCTTTTTTTTTTTAGCCGTTTAACACGCGTGCATCTGTCACTGAAACAGCTTATCGTTGGTATGTTCTTGATCCTTGTTTAATTAGACTCGCTTCCCCTTTCTCTTCGCTGATATCTTTTCAAATCCTCAATCAACATTCCTCCTAATTAAAAGATTAAAAGAAATGGATGAACAAATGACACCAGAAGATTTGACATGTCTAGCGGGCTCGGCTACTTAGAACGTATCGACGACCAAACTAGAGGTAGTCCTCAACTTACAACAGTTTGTTTTAGTGACCATTCGAAGTGATAAAAGTGACTCAACCGTTTTTCACACTTATGACAGTTGCAGCCTCCTCGTGGTCACCTGATCAAAATTCAGACGCTTGGCCACTGCCTCATAGTTATGACGGTTGTAGTGTCCCGGGGTCATGTCATCAACTTTTGCGACCTTCTGACCAGCAGAGTCAATGGGGAGGTCAGATTCACTTAACAACCGTAGCAAGAAAGCAGTGGTGAAATCCAAATTATTTTACTACTGGTTCTGTGGCCGTGGCTTGGTGGGCATGGTGTGGCTTGGTGGGCGTGGCAGGGGAAGAATACTGCAAAATCTCCATTCCCACCTCACTCCAGGGGAAGGATACTGCAAAATCCCCATTCCCATCCCACTCGGGGGCCAGCCAGAGGTGATATTTGCCAGTTTTCCGAACTACTCAAAATTTCCGCTAGTGGTTCTCCAGAACCTGTCAGAACCTGCTGGATTTCACCCCTGCAAGAAAGGTCATACAACGGGGCAAAATTCAGATGCCTGGCCACTGGCTCACATTTATGACAGTTGTAGTGTCCCGGGATCATGCGATCATCTTTTGCAACCTTCTAACTAGCAAGGTCAATGGGGAAACCAAATCCACTTAACAACCGTAGCAAGAAAGGTCGTACAATGGGGCAAAATTCACTGAACAAACATTCTGCTTAAGCAACAGAAATTTTGGGGCTCCACTGTGGTCGTAAGTCGAGGACTACCCCTACCCACACCCAGGGATCCTTTAGTTGTGTGTGTTTCAGCAGCCAGTCCGTTCAACACGCCTGCAAGAAGCACAATAGCATCCTTTGCAATGGAAAATCTTCTATCCCATGAGATGCGCAAGTTATTATTGTCTGGAAAATTGAGCTTTAATTAGCAATTCGTTAACATGCTGTTTATTTTTCCATTGCTCGTGCTTCTCTCTTCCTTCTACAGCTGCCGTCCGGCCCAGAACTTCAACTTCATTCATGGCACTAAGATTATATCCCACCGGTGATAATTAAGGCTTTGGCTTTACCTGCTTCCTTCCATGAGCTCACCCTGCAATTCCACTGAGCTTTGTACAAAGCTGGCAGGTGAAGGTGGGCAGTTGCAACTTAACACCTGCACTCCATCCAAGTCACAGAGAACCCATTTGCTCGTCAGCTCGTTGGCTTGTTCTGTACATCATCGGTCGGATCCGGTGATTTCCCTGCCCCCCGCCCGATGTTCAAACTTTGGATACTGTTATTGTCTAATAATGTTTTGTTTTCATGCAAGGCAAATTATCACTAGCTCATGGCACTCCAGATGAGCACTTTCTATACGATGTGGCTTTTGTGTTGTGTGAAAAATAAATATTGACTTTCACACCAAAATGTGAAGAATGTGCCAAAATTACCAGGAATTTAGGATAGAACTGATGCCCCCTCCTGCCCTCCCTTTTTTTCCTTCCTTCCTTCCTCCCTCCCTTCCTCCCTCCCTCCCTTCATTCATTCCTCCCTCCCTTCCCTTTATCCCTCCCTTTCTTCCTTTTTTCCTTCCTTCCTCCTTCCCTTCCCCTTCCCCTTCCTTCCTTTCTTCCTTCCTTCCTTCCTTCATTCCTCCCTTCCTTCCCTTTATCCCTCCCTTTCTTCCTTCTTCCTTCCTTCCTTCCTCCTTCCCTTCCTTTTCCTTCCTTCCTTCCTTCCTTCATTCCTCCCTCCCTCCCCTTTATCCCTCCCTTTCTTCCTTCTTTCCTTCCTTCCTCCTTCCCTTCCTCTTCCTTCCTCCCTCCTTCCTTCCTGCTTCCCTTCCCCTTCCTTCCTTCCTCTCTCCCTCTTTCTCTCCCTCTCTCCCTCTCCCTTCCCTTCATTCCTCTTTTCCTTCATCCCTTCCTTCCTTTCCTTTCCTTCCCTTCCTCCCCTCCCTGCCACTCCCCTCCCCTTTCCCTCCCTCCCTCCATTCCTTCTTTTGTCTTTAGTACTTAGCCAAAATGCAATCTCACCATCAGTTTGCAATAATCTTCAATAATCAAACGTATGCCATCAACAACTTAACACTGCAGAGTAAAAAATCTAGAATAAAGGCATGAAAACAGATGGCGCAACCATAACCAATTAACAGTAATAAATGATGATGATGATGATGATGATGATAATTCCACCCAGTAAATTTGGACAATCACTCGATGACATTCCAGAATATAATTGGATGTTCTCTACAGTTTTATCTGGCGCACATGCTGTGTTCTTGCTTGCTGACACGTACATTTCATGAGCTACCAGGCCAGAGACCTACTTCTCCGAAAGGAAGAGCATGTAGCCCAGTCAGCTTACAAAATCCGTGATTGACATTGTCATTATTTGCTTGTGCCTCTTCCAACATCACTTAAAAAGCGAAAGCTGTGCATATTAATTTGGCAATGTGTGAATTCCCCTATTCATGCTGTCACTTTGCATGCTTTCCCTGCTAAATATATGCACGGTGTATAATTACCCTCTTACACCGGTTTTACCGTTGTGTTGCTTCCACTCCATGGCTGACATTCACCTACTTTTGAATTGGCCTAAAAAAAATGTGAGGCGGTTGACGGGGGGGGCAGTGGATGGGACAGGCTCCGCTTCAGTGGAAGTGCAGCGCTCGTCACTCCCTGTTCAAGGGGGCATCTTTTTAAGAAATGTACAGAGAGTTCCAGCTTCAAAGATTTGCAAAGGAGGGGAAAAAATGCCTTAGGATCTCTTTCACGACAAGCAACACTGCAATCAGCACAAACGCTACAAAATCAACCCCTCCTCTCCTTCTTTTCGGTTTCCAACCGTGGAGCCTGAAGGAGACACTTTTTATAAGCCCCCAAACTTTCAGCTTTTTTAAAAAAAAAATTAAGGTATTGCCTTTTGGAATTATTATCTTTTCTCAAGGTCAACAAGACTAACTAGGGCAGTGGTGAAATTCAAATTTCTTGACTACAGGTTCTGTGGGCGTGGCTTGGTGAGCGTGGTGTGGCTTGGTGGGCGTGGCTTGGTGGCAGGGGAAGGATATTGCAAAATCCCCATTCCCTCCCCACTCTGGAGCCAGCTAGAGGTGGTATTTGCCAGTTCTCCAAACTACTCAAAATTTCCACTACCGATTCTCCAGAACCTGTCAGAACCTTCTGGATTTCACCCCTGAACTAGGGTCATCTCCTCTGCAGCAAATTCCCGCTCCCTTGGATCAAAATTTGAAGTAAAGCAGAGGAAGAATTCCACCATTGTAAACGTTTCGACACATTTTGAAGATCAGGGGGGGATTATCAAACTTCAAACAATTGATTTACCGGAATGAGTCTGTCGCATGGGCCTGTGAGAAGTGAGAGGCGAGCGATAAAGGTCAGAGAGGGTGGGTTGGAATTTCCAGGCTCAAAGCAAAGCAAACAAGATTAGCTTAACTCAGAAACGGGGGGGGGGCCGCAGGAGGGGTGGGGGGAGGCTGATTTCTGAAAACTTTGGATAGCTCTCCTTGCAAAACCAGCTGGGCTCCTGTTTTCTTTTAACAGTTAAACACAACCAGTAGTGTCAGCTTTGATGAGAATAGAATAGAATAGAATAGAATAGAATAGAATAGAATAGAATAGAATAGAATAGAATAGAATAGAATAGAATAGAATAGAATAGAATAGAATAGAATAGAATAGAATTCTTTATTGGCCAAGTGTGATTGGAAAAAGAAGGAATTTGTCTTGGTGCCTGTGCTCTCAGTGTACATAAAAGAAAAGATACGTTCATCAAGAATCATAACAGAACCGGTAGTAAAAAAATTTCCATTTCACCACTGCCCCAAATGGACCCGATACAACTATTTTTCTATTAAGTAATAAATGTAGTTTTTGGCTATTGGCATGAAAGTTGGGATCCTTTCTTCTGGGACACATCCTCATCCCAGCCTCTCTGTTTTTGACTCTTAAGGCGTGGTTCCATCACAGTCCCTCAGGAGTGTTGAAAGAGTTGTGCATGCATTTCAAACAAATTTTTAAAATGCACCAGTTTTTTTAAAAAAAGAAACAGAGTGATTGTGTATGTAATGATGGCTAAAGAGGCTTCAAATCCAATTTAGGAAGATCATTTGTACATGTGCCAAGGCTCAGCATGGCTTAAAACCTCAGAATAATTTTTATGAAGGCTCAGCCCAGACTGCGGCATTATTTTTGAGCATTAGATTGAACATAGCAAGACTTAGGTTTATATCTCCACACAGCCCAGAAGCTCTCTGGTCTATGTTAGGCCAACCACTAGCAGTCTATCTTAACTTAGCCCAGCAAGTTATTGTGACGATACGAAAAAGAGATTGTGGCCACACACACACAGTAGCCTCACCATGCTTAGCTTCATTTATTTTAATCTGGGTTAAGGTGCTTTGGTTTGCTTTGAAGCTTAGTGGATTAAAAAAATCATCCCGTTTGGTTAAGTAATGGTTCAATGTGTTGCGTGAATCTCCCAAATTTTTAAATGCGCTACTCAGATTAATTACGTACAGGTAGTCCTCAATTTACAACTGGTTCCTCAATTGCCATCTGAAGTTACGGCAATAGCAATAGCACTTAGACCTATATACCGCTTCACAGTGCTTTTCAGCCCTTTCTAAGCAGTTTATAGAGTCAGTCTATTGCCCCCAACAATCTGGGTCCTCATTTGACCCACTTCGGAAGGATGGAAGGCTGAGTCCAACCTTGAGCCTGGTGAGATTCGAACTGCCAAATTGCAGTCAGCTGGCAGTCAGCAGAAGTAGCTTGCAGTACTGCATTCTAACCACTGCGCCCCCGTGGCTCATAAATTTTGTGGGCAAACCCACAAAAGCTACTTAACACCGGTTTCTGAAATTACGACGGCCGCAAAGCCCACCTCCATGGTTACATTTTGGATGCTTGGCAATCATCTGAGTTTTACAGTTTTTTTTTTACAGCACTGCGATCAGGTGACCACAATTTACCAATAAAAATTGCCAGTTTCCAGTGTTTACTTCTGGTTTCCAGCCAAAAAAAAAACACCACCAACTACTGGGGAATATTGAATTGCTTAACTACTGCGGTGTTTGCTTAATGGCCACCACAAGCAATGTTGAAAAATCAAGTCTATGATGTGTGGTTTTTCAGGCCATGGAAAACCATTACTTGAAGCTGCTTCAAGAGCGAAGGCCTCGTAGCAACCCGAAGCATCTTGGGTGGGATGCAAAGTCCTGTCCACAGAAAGAGAAACCACCGCCTTAAGGTAAGTAGCATAGAGGGGTTCCTGGAGACCAATAACACTTGTGCCATTCCTCAAGACTCACCCACTTTGGGGAATGGCACAAGGTAGCCTTCTTGAGTAGCAGCGGTAACACTAGGGCTGAAGGCAAGGCCTGGACCTCTCCTTCAGGCAGCCTTGGCACTGCCACCAAGTGCAGCTATTCAAGATGGGGGAGAGACAGAGAATTCTTTTTTGCTTGGGTGTGTAGGAAGTTAGCACCCACCCTCCGTCCTAGAAGAATGAAATATTCTAAGAAATATTAAAGAGGCAGAATATTATATTTCCCTGGATGAGAAAAGGAGAAACATGTTTTTAAAGACAGAGCAGCTTCCTGCAGATCTCTGCCCTCCCCCCTTCAGCTCCAGGGTGATGGGATTAAGACATGGCCCTCAGAACATGATAGGATTAGCCCTCTACCAGAGATGAAATCCAGCAGGTTCTGACAGGTTCTGGAGAGCCGATAGTGGAAATTTTGAGTAGTTCGGAGAACCGGTAGTTGAAATTTTGAGTTGTTCACAGAACCGGTAGTGGAATTTTTGAGTAGTTCAGAGAACCGGTAGGGGAAACTTTGAGTAGTTCGGAGAACCGGTAACGGAAATTTTGATTAGTTCGGAGAACTGGCAAATGCCATCTCTGGCTGGTCCCCGAGTGGGGTGGGAATGGAGAGTTTGCAGTATCCTTCCCCTGCCATGCCCACCAAGCCACGCCCACAGAACCGGTAGTAAAAAAAATTGGATTTCACCACTGCCTTCTACCCATCTCACCACATGGCATCTGGGAAGATTACATCACCCAGCAAGGTTCAACCAAGCCTGGGACTCAGGGCAGCCTACAGAGTTGCCCCTGCATGGCCCCATGGGAGTCTTACAACCAATCAGAATACAAGCTCAAATTCAAAGACGGCATAAAACTGAGGCACTCTCAGCATCTCTGCTCTTTTTTCTTCTTCACCCAACATCATCAAGGCATGTGATCCTGCCCACCATTAAAACCATCTTTCCAAACAGTTACCATGTTTCCAGTGTCTTTCTCCCCGCTTGGAACTGAACCCAGATGGGCCAATAGAATCAAGTTAGACATTTTCCTCAATTTGTAACATGCCAAACCCAAAAGGTTTGCCGTTACTAAGGTACCTTAAAATACATTTTATTGCAGAATCCAATCCAATCCCATCCTATTTATTTAGCGTATGGCTTTGAAAATATAATGCAACTCATATAGAAAGCTAGTTAACTTGATCATCTCCAGATGTTTTGGACTACAATCCCTCGCAATTATGAACATGGGATGGACTAATATCCAGCACATCAGGAAACTTATTCCTGGTGTAACATACATGCAAGGTGTCTATTTCTATTCTGGGCAACCGCAACCAGCTTCCATTGGTTGATTGCTCTCACTGTCAGAAAATTTCACCTTATTTCCAGGTTGAATCTCTCCTTGATCAGTTTCCATCCATTATTCCTTGTCTGGCCTACATGTGCCTGGGAAAATAGAATGACACCCCCCCCCTCCTCTCTGTGTCAGCCCTTCAAATATTCTAACATGGCTATCATGTCTCCCCTGGTCCTTCTCTTCTCTAGACTAGCCATGCCCAGTTCCTGCAACCGTTCATCGTATGCAGGGGTAGGCTTCAAAAATTTTAGCAAGGGGTTCTCTGCCCAGTTACTGGGTGGGCATGGCCATGGTGGGCGTGGCCTAGTTGGCCTCCTGTACCACGGCGGGGAGGTGTTTTTGCCCTCCCTGGGCTCCAGAGGCTTTCCTCAAGCCTCCAGGAGGGCGAAAATGGCCTCCCCAGGTTCCGGAGGCCCACTGGAGGCCGGAAACGGCCCCGTTTCCAGCCTTCCCGAACTTTCAGTAGGCCCATTTTTTGCCCTCCCCAAGCCTCTGTGTCTGCCCTGCACTTACCTGCATCCAAAATGGGCCGTGTGGGGACTCCTGGGAGGGGTGGGGGGCCAGGAGTGGGATTTGGGGGTTCTCCAAACTGCACAGAATCTTAGCTAGAGGTTCTCCCGAACCCCTGCGAACCTCCAGCAGCCCCCCCCTGATCGTATGGCATAGGTCTCATGGCATTTAATCTTAAACCCAGAAGATGAGTCCCCTCAGGTTATGTTTCTTGGCCGGATGGAATTGGCAGGAAAGAGAAAGACCACATGCTGTGTCCAGCCTAGCCTTTCACTATCCCATCTTAAAAAAAAACGGCTATACAAAAATAAGAAAAACACTCGGCTGGCTGGACAGGATTTGATGCATCCTTTGGGAAAAAAACACGGCAACTTGTTGACACGGGAATAGTTGAGAACAATCTTCTCCGGATCATAAATCTCTTGATTTCTGGAAAGTTTTTCTTGTTCGCTTATAATCCCCTCCGGGCTTTGCGGGAAGGACGAGTCCCTGGGAAATAAATAATTAATCGTATTCATAATAATATTCTGAGCCGCTCCTCTGCAGACCACACATTCTCGTCAGTCCCCAGAGGGAATCGGCAAAAAGGCTGTTCCGTTCTTCCCAGACCGTGCCTCCCTCCGCTCTTTCTCGCTATAATATGGTTATTTGGAGAAGCCAAATTGGGAGCGTCAAGGGCAGGCTGTCAGATACAAAGACCACAGCAGCCTCAATCTGACTTAAATCCAGGTGTTCCTAGTGGAACTAGAGCTGGATTTTTCATCCAGCCCGTTCCCAGCAACCTTGATCTTGACCCAGGGAGTGGGGGAGGCAAACCCCATCCCCAAAACCACCCACTGCATCCCCGTTCTGCTCTTGTCACACCATTTGGTAAGAAGGGAGCCCAGCAATTAAAAAAAAAAGCCATCTGAAAAAATCTGTTGGAATTCCCAGGCCAGCCCGTGGCAAGGGCTGGGCCCAAGCCTGCTCTCTCCTGCTGGGCTTCTATTGAGAGAATGCAGAATGGGGGTAAAGGGAGGAGGAGGGGGTAAAGGAGACAAAACCAGAAAGGGATGTGTGAAAAGGCCCAAACTCCACCCACCCCGCCAACTTTGTTTGAAGGCATCTCTTTGCAACCCATCAGAGGAGGAGGAGGGAAGGAGGCTGGGAGCTGCATCCTGCCGCCAGCCAGCTTTGGCAACATGTGGCTGGTCTCCCACCAGAACCCAGGCTGAATGCTTCGCAGTCCAGCTGCCATCAAACAGCCGCTACAAGCCATCAGACGGGGTGGCTGGCATGGGGACATCAAAGGCGTGGGGAGGTGGGAGCTGGTTTTGCACAGGCAGAAAGTTCTGGAGGAGGCTTGAGAATCCCAGCACCTGGGGAAGGGAGGCCCCCAACTGTCTCCACTGACCAGGTGCAAGATTTTCCCTTATGGTCCTGATTGTGGGGGGGGAAAAGCAGGAGGGGATAACAACTCAAAAGAGTTTTCTTTAGAGCCGAACTAAGGGACAAGCAGCCACGAGTTTTGTCCCTGCTAAAGGGGAACCGAGGCAGAGATTTGCACAGCTGCTGTGCTTCTCAGCACCTTCGCCACAAGTCAGAGATCAAAAGTGAAGGGAATCGAATGACTTCCCTTTGAAAGCAACAGAGCCTTGGGAAAACAAAGCGGGCAATGCTTTCCTAAAATATCAATATGTACCCAGGTGCATTGCCATTCATTTGGATTCGGTCCTGCCTTTGGGGAGTTTATAGAGATTACATTTCTGGCTTTCGTTTATGCCCTTCAGTGGATGGGCACCTGCAAATACACCTTGCTTGGGCGCACACAGCTATGCACACAGCTACCTCTCCGGTAGCTGAACATTGATGCATGGCTCTGGCTGTCACTATAAATATACCCACATCTATTATGAGACTAAACTTGACATAGTGCATAAATGCAGCTGCCAGATTAGTAACTGACCTGGTAAAGTGCATTGTGTGAATAGAATCACTTGTTAAAGAGTCTGGGAGGACTTCTGTGGCTGGTTTTCTTTTCGAGGGAAACCAAGACATTTATGAACGCACACTGCCTCCAAAGGCAACGTAGGAACGACTTACAGAATACTGCAGCCCTTATAAATCTGCGTTTCTCAAACTTGGCCATTTTTTTTTAAAGATGTGAGGACTTCAACTCCCAGAATTCCCCAGCCCTCATGCTGGCCAGGGATCCCTGGGAGCTGAAGTCTACACACGCATCTTAGAATGGCCGTAAATTGAGGATTACCTGTATTTCTGGAAAGGAGTGACTGAATGGCAATAGGCAAAATAGGCACTGAGAGAGCATTTCATAATTGGATCAGTGGTGGGCTGCCCCCAGTTCGGACCAGTTCTATAGAACCGGTAGTAAAACCAGTGGGAGGCTCCGCCCACTGACCCTGACGTCATCAGAAGCGATCTGTGCATGCGTGCGAAGAAATCCCATTGCGAACCAGTAGTAAAGGTAAGTAGCACCCACCCCTGAATTGGATGTTTATGTTTTTCAACCATTATCCATCATGAAGTTAGGGCACAAAAATGTCTAAAGTCACTTGTCCATTTACTAAGCAGAAATAAACAGCATGATGGATTGGTGTGTTTATGGACAACATCTTAGCACCCAGCATATCCTTCCTTGCCCTACCAGATTGGATGTATGAATGCATGCAGGATCCTGAATAGCAGAAGTGATGGGGGAAAACTCCCATCTTTTTGCCTTCTGAAAATAGGTATTCTGTGATGTTCACCATTTGGTGAGCACATCCTCCACATGCTATCAGAATGTTCAGACCAGCCTGCAAATATTACCTACCCCTCAAATATTACCTACTTCTTTACTAGAAGTCTACAGGAGCGGTGGCGGCGCAGTGGTTAGAATGCAGTATTGCAAGCTGACTCTGCCTGCTGTCAGGAGTTCGATCCTGACCAGCTCAAGGTTGACTCAGCCTCCCATCCTTTTGAGGTTGGTAAAATGAGGAGCCAGATTGTGGGGGCAATAGGCTGACTCTGTAAACAGCTTAGAGAGGGCTGTAAAGCACTATGAAGTGGTACATAACAGTGGTGAAATGTAAAATTTGTTACTACCGATCCTGTGGGCGTGGCTTGGTGGGGGGCAGTAATGTGATGGTGGGCGTGGCCAAGTTTTTTTTTTTTTTTTTTACTTTTAAAAGCATCTTTTCTACAACCTCTTCCACCAAAGAGGTTGTTAAAAAATGCTTTTAAAAGGCTCTGACGATCCCAGCTGAGTTGCCTGATCATCAGAGGCTTTTTTTTTCTTTTAAAAGCATCTTTTCTACAACTTCTTCCGCTGAAGAGGTTGTAGAAAAAATGCTTTTAAAAGGCTCTGACGATCCCAGCTGAGCCGGGCAATCATCAGAGGCTTTTTTTTTTTTTTTTTTTTACTTTTGAAAGCATTTTTTCAGCAAATTGCTTTTAAAAGTAAAAAACAAAAGGCCTCTATGATCGCGCGGCTCAGCTGGGCATGGCGGTGGGACAGGGATTTTTGCTACCGTTTCTGTGAACCACCCGCCGCCATCGCTACCGGATCGGGCAATCCGGTCCAAACCGGGAGCATTTCATCCGTGGTACAGAAATCTAAGTGCTATTGCTATAAATCACATATTTTGTTTGTTTTCATATACCACAATTTTTTTTCACTTGTCTGTTGGAGCAATATTAGAAACTAGAAAAACCACGTTGCTGGTAGGCCTCCATATGGCTCAATGCTCGTTACTAGCACTTTTTCAGCACTTCTAAGAAGCAAAAGATTTGGGAGAACAGAAGCCCTGCTTTCCCGGCCAACCATGCAGGCATAATACAGATACTCCTAAATTAACCTTCAGCTGTTCCTTGGCACAGTTTACTTTTGGTACAGGGAGTCCTCCACTTACAATCACAACTGGGACCTGAACTTCTTTCGCTAGGGGAAATGGTCATTAAGTGATTTGTGCCTGATTTTACCACCTTTTCACTGTGGTCATTAAGTGAATCCAGCTTCCGCCACGGACTTAGCTCATTTGGAAGCTGGTTGGTTGGTGTTCTGCCCCAGCTATGGACCCCAAAGAACGCAGCACACACAAAGTCTGTACAAAATTTAATTTATTAACTCAGTCTTTTTCAAACAGAGGCTGTTAATAAACTTCTTAACAGCCTACAAGAAACCAAATCACAATCTTACTATGGTTAGCAGAAAGCCCAAAAGCAATTTGCAGAGAATCCAGACGTGAAGGAGAGTGAACTAAAGTTGTTCCCTACAAATTGCTTCAGTCGGCGTTCCTCCTTAAATAGGCTAAGGGAGTGGCCAATTAGCCCCAAGCCTTACTCTCGAGACCTCCTCTTCAGGAGCCACTCCTGCCTTTTGGCAGCTCTGCATCGAGAAGGGGCTCCTCCTCTTCGTCCTCTTCACTTAAAGGAGCTTCTGAAGGCCCTGGCTGAATCCCCACCTCTGGCACCACATCTTCTCCAGCCTCCTCATTGTCTGATTCGAGTGCCAGCTGAACAGGCTGCTGGCACACCACACCAGCCTCCTCGTTGTCAGAATCAGCTACAATCTGCACAGGCCACTGACAGGCCACAACAGTTGGAAGGATGCAAATGATCATGTGATCAGGCCTGAGGAGAGGAGGATTCAGCCAGTACATTGTTCCGGGGCCCAGGGAGCTCAAAGGGGACCCATGAAGGGGAATTTTTTTAAAAAAAAATTTACAAAATCAAATTTTTAAGAAGAAAAACAATATTGTATATATACGTCATATTCTATTCTGCACGGGTCAGAGGTGGGTTTCAGCAGGTTCTGACCAGTTCTGGAGAACCGGTAGCAGAAATTTTGAGTAGTTCGGAGAACTGGTAGTAAAAATTCTGACTGGCCCCGCCTCCATCTATTTTCTCCCTCCTGAGTACCAGCTGATTGGGAGGAAATGGGGATTTTGCAGTAACCTTCCCCTAGATTGGGATGGGAATGGAGATTTTACAGTATCTTTCCCCTGCCACGCCCACCAAGCCATGCCATGCCCAACAAGCCACGCCCACAGAACTGGTAGTTTGAAACCCACCACTGGCATGGGTATTCCAGCACTTAATAATCCCCTCAGCGGCCCTGCATGTGATCTTAGGATGCTGGTTACAAAGCACCTGAATTTTGGTCACATGACTGCAGTGTTTATTTACATGATGCATTACGAGAATTACGGCCATAAGTCACTTTTTTTCAGAACCTTTCCAATAGTTAATAAAGCCACAATCATTGTAAATCGAGGGCTACTCATATAAACTATAAACCTACGTTTCCCAACCTTGATAACTTCCTACGTTGCTGAGAATTCTGGGAGCTGAAGGCTTGATACCTGGAAGTTGACAGATGAGAAATAGCGTCTTCAATAAAGGATTGAATTCAGGATTTCATTCCTTGCCCATCATTCATCCTCTGGGTCTGGCAGAGTATAACCCTGCTTGCTCAATGCACACGCCGGTGCCCTCCTGTACTTGCACGGACACAAACACACACACTTTAATCTCTAAATCTTCAGAATATTCTTTTTAAATCCTCTTGGGCTGGATCTGGTGTCTGTTTTGTTTCATGTTATGAAGCTTCCTCACTACTGCCACTCCCCAGCCAGCTGCAATGCTCACTTTGAATTCTTACTTACGTATGTTTTTTTAAAAAATCCTGCATTTACAAACACACACACACACACACACACACACAGATATTTATAAATATAGGACCTGGAGTGGTGTGGGGCCTGCTTTACCTGCCATCTGCCAATGGCTTGTATGTAAATACTGCTCAGTCAGAGGCAGGCTTACTAACACATGTGGGTGATTTAAGAGGTAAAGATGTTGAAGCTTTCAGCCAATATTCCTGGCCAGTTTAATCTCCCTCGCACAAAAGGAAAACAAAGTGGCAGCAATCTCTTTTAAATTTCTTCCTCCCACCCTTTCATCGGCAATCTGCAATCTATTTAGAATTATTTGTGGCGTGGACTAATTCCCAGTGGCCCTTGGCAAGCAGAAAATTTATTTATTTTTTATTCTGCCTTTATTACTTCGTAAGTAGCTCAAGGTGGTGGTGAACCTACATGGTACTCCTCCATCCTCTTCTTTTTCCCCAAAAACAACAATCCTGAGAGGTGGGTTGAGCTGAGAAAGAATGATGGCTCAAGGTCATCCAGCTAGGCTTCATGCCTAAGACAGGACTAGAACTCACCGTCTCCTGGTGATTGGCCCAACTGTGCAGCCAACTTTCATGCCCGACAGGACTAGAACTCAAACTAGAGTTCTAGTCTAGAACTAGAACTCTGGTCCTCAAACTAGAGGACTAGAACTGGTGATTTGATCCAGTCACCCAACTTCATGCCTAAAGCAGGACTAGAACTCACCGTCTCCTGGTAATTGGCCCAACCGTGCAGCTAGCTTTCATGCCTAAGGCAGAACTAGAACTCAAAAGTCTGGTGATTTGATCCAGTCACCCAACCAGCTTTCATGCCTAAAGCAGGACTAGAACTCACTGTCTCCTGGCGATTGATCCAGTCACTAACTGGCTTTCATGCCTAAGGAGACTAGAACTCAAGCGTCTCCTGGTTTCTAGGCCAGTGCCTTAACCACTACTTACACCAAACTGGTTCTTTCTAGCATAACTTGCCAGAGAGAAGGAGATTAAAAACTCTTCTGCATTCTGAAAGGCTAGGATTGAAGGTCATGCTGGCTGGAGAATTCTGGGAGTTGAAGCCCACACATCTTCCAGTAGCCAAGGTTGAGAAACACAGGGCTGGACACTCAAGTCATTTTGATTATGGACTAGATAGAAGATTTGGGTCCTATTTATGCAAGCTGTTAAAGACAGTGACATCTCTGGGGTCTGGAAGTCTATGAAAGTCTGCTGGGCCAGCCTGAAGAGACCCGAAAAAGTGGAGGGGCACAGGAACTTAATGCAATTATTGTAACATGCTGGAGGGGGACGAGTCTCCCTACATCAGCCTCACACACACACAAAAACACACCCCTCAGCTGCTTATTGCACACACTTCCAAGAGATAATTGGGAACAGATGCTAGTGGGAAAGGCGTATGGTAAGAAAAGGGGGGTGGGGGCTCTGGAGCCCAACGGCATTTCGGTGTTTCAGAAGGCTATGCCACCCGGGAACCAGGAAGGAGGTCAGCTGAGGGGCAGCCTCGATTTGGTGGTTAAACAGAAAAGTATTGAAGACAGAAAGGGGAGGGCAGCCCTGGCCTAAAACACTTGAGAGATTCCCCACAGACCCTTTCTGCAGCCGCCTTCATCTTTCCTGGAATGCAGGTAATCGGTTGGGGGAATCTGGTAGATCCAATCCCAGACACAGCGTGAACCTAATTTAGAATCAGGGATGTATGCAGGATGCTAATTGCCCTTCCCACGTTCTTGCATGCCAATCCCCTAATGCTGTGCCTAACCAGGAAAGCAACTGAGGGAGTAAGGAAATAGGAACAAGGAGCAGACAAGCAAGGAGAATAAACTGCGTTCCCAAAGAAGGAAATTGTTGGAAGGAAGTTGTCAGTTTGGAGCAGGGCAACAGGACCGGCCTTGCTTTGCAGGCTGAAGTGAATGGCCTGCTCCCTTTTTGGTCTGCCCAGGTCCCTTGTCCCAAGCAAAGCGCTCCCACAAATCAGCGCAAACCGTCAACAGATTTAGGTCCCTTCATTCTCGACAGGTCTGAAAAATGCCCCACGTGGTTTGCCTCCGTGCATGTGCGAATGCTTCTAGCGCAGGCAGGCAAAAAAGCAGAGAGCGAGCTATTTTAAGATCGAAGAAATATGATCATTAGATAGGCTTTCTGTTCAAATTCCAGGCACAGGAAATGCCAAAAAAAGAGTAACCGTCATTTTTTGAAAAAAGAAAAAAAAATAGAAAGTATGACTTTCTCCTCTTTCCGAGCTACTGTTCGCTTCGCTGCATTTTCATTATAGAAAATATTTCATACAGCTTACCAGGAATCAGCAGTCAACCCCCCCCCACCCCCAATGTCCAATCTCAGATCAAGTCCAGGAATAACAGAATCCTTTCTTCACCAGAGCCCATCTGTAATTCCACATATGGAGTTCCCAGCCTCAGTTTTTCATCATCCCTGCCTGTAAGATGGGTATAAACTTATAGTATCCCCAAGGATGACTAGAATAAGGTGCACGTACTGCTATGAACGCTTTAATGCCCTGGGTAAGCCCTAAATATATCCGGTTTAGATATGGCATGGCTCTCCTCCCAGAATGCTCCTTTCTCAAATCCCCCGAGATCAGGAATAGATGGCAGTTGCTCGATAAATTCACTTGGTACAGGAGGATAAATAAAAACCACAGGTGGGAGAGATGTCTTGAGTTAAATCTTGAGCCTTGACCTTGACCGATCTTGAAAACTTAAGGAAAAAAATCCAATCTTAATACTTCAAAAGGGGAGCCACCAGGAGATCCAGCAATGAAACAGAGGAGTCCAATACATTCCATCAGAAGGAAGCAGCACCTTGCTTGGCACGGACTTCTCCTCCATCCTTAGGCGATTCAAAGAGGAGATGCGCATATTTGTATTAATTAGGCAAGCAAGGTAGCAATGCGAACTGGCTCTGCAGGTAATTTCGCCTCTCTACTTTCTCACAGGATACCCGAAGTAAAGGAGGGGCGGGAAAAAAATCAGATGCATGCAAATGGGGGAAAGCAACACCCCTCCCATCATGGTCAGGGAAGCAGCCTTGCTGAGTTGGGGGTTGTGATTGTGGTTGCATCAGGTTGTTGTGCAGCCTGATTCTCCCCAGAGCAGCGTAGGGAATATATATATATATATATATATACATATTCTTTTCTTCCTCTTCTTTTCCCTGCGAAGCGGGTCAGAAGAGTCTCCCAGCTCCAGTGCCCCAAATAAATAATGCAACTTCCACATTTTGCAGCGCAAGAGTCCAGCGCTTAGAACTACTGTAGGAGCGGAAGCCTGACGGGGGCGGAGGGGGGGGGGCGGTGGCGGTGGAGACACACCGCGAGTTTCAACAAAAGAGCCGTTGAGGCAGAAGCAAGTCGGAAAGGTAGCGAGGTGGAAAGGCGGATTCTCCGGTCAACGGGGGCACTAGGATTTGGGCCAACCCCCCCCCTTCCCTCCAAGAGATCCAGCAGGCTGAGAGCAAGCTGCAAACCCCCCCCCTCCACCACCCCCATTAATTAGGAGCCTGGATTGCTCAGCAGACTAGTGCATTGTAATTTAACTCCAGCTGTCTGCAATTAGTAAGTTCGAATCTCACCAGGCTCAAGGTTGACTCAGCCTTCCATCCTTTCTAAGGTGGGTAAATTGAGGACCCAGTTTGTGGGGGCAATAAACTGACTTTGTATAAATATACATAAGTATGAAGGCTATTGCTTAACGCATTGTAAGCCGTCCTGAGTCTCCGGAGAGAAGGGCGGCATATAAATCAAATTAATAAAAAAAAAAATCAGAGCCCCTCCTCCCCCCCCCAGGGCGCTTAGCCACTCATGGTTGCAAATGCCAAACGTGCCACCTTTTCTGATTTTTTTTCTCCCCCCTCCCCCCTATTAATGCATTAACTGCCTTTTCGTGAACCCCCCCCCCTCCTCCCCAGCAGGCAGCCTCCGAAGGTTGCAACCTCGTGCTGGTTAAAAGGGGATGATGATCCGGCCCGGGATTTAAGTTTGGTGTTTTGCAAATCGGAGCGTTTTTAGGAAGCGAATCGGGGCGGAGGGGATACGGTAATTACCCCCCCCACTCCCCACCCCCCACCCCACCTCACCCCACCCACTCCTGCCGGTTGATTTACTCTTACCACCACCCCCCTCCCCAACAGCCTTGCGAGCGCAGACCCAGGCCCCCTCGTGCATGTACGCTCTTCGGCAAGCCACGAGTGCTTCTTTCTCTTCCCCCCACTCCCACTCCCACTCCCCCCCCCACTCCACGGATCACGGAATCCCGCGATCATCCCCCGCTTTCTGTAAACCCGGGCGACGCGGAGCAAGCGGACGGGCCGCCAGAAGGGTCGGCTCTGCCGGCCAGCGGCTTCTCGGTTGCGAGCGTGCGATTCCGTCCCACGCCCCCCGCCCCACTCTCCTTCTCCTCCTCCTCCTCTCCCGCCCCTCCTCTCCCGCAGCCCGCAATGAGTGCAGCCTCCCGAGCAGCCAATCCGGAGCCGGGATGGGCGTGGTCACCCTCTGCCCTGCTGAATGAGCACGAGCTCCCTGGAGGTGGACGGCGACAGTGTGCCAAGTAGCTGGGGAGCCGCTTGGAGGGTCCCGGGCATCGAAGTGAAGGGGAAGGGAGGGCGGGGGGGGAAAAAGAGGTGCCAAGCCCGGGATTGGTGTATGGTTTTTTTTTGTTTTTTGTTTTTTTTAACTCTCGGCTGTTTTCAGCCTCTTTTTTTTTTTTTTTTTTTTTTTTTTTGCCGGGCTGTCTTTTTTTTTTTTTTTTTTTTTCTTTCCCTGCTGCTGCTGCCTCGGTTAGCTACGCTGCACTTTTTTTTTTTTTTTTTTTGGCTTTTCCCACCAGCCCCGCGACAAGCATCAAGGTCAAGGCAGAAGCGGCATCTCTCGCCCCGCGCCTTGGGAGAACTGCAAAGGACTGTTGGAATCCACCAGCACCCACCCCAGCCTGCCAAGCTTGGGGCAAAGGAATCGGAAGCCAAGCTTTCGGGGAGAAGAAGGGCGAGGCGGCCGGGGAGGGGGGAAAAGCGGAGGCTCCCGCAGCGAGCCCCCCTGTCCCCAGCCCGAGCGCACGCCTTCTCCGACCGGCGCCTTTTACCTACCTACCTACCTACCCACCTTCCCTTCCTTCCCATCATGAAGCCGGCGATCTGGCTCTCTTGGACCGTCGCCCTGAGCTACTTTGCGCACTCAGGTACTGTAACGGGCTGTTGCTGGCTTCTTGTTGCTTTGGGGCGATCGGAGAAGTTCCTCTCGTTGGGGAAAGGGGGGGGGGGCAGCCGAGAAGAGTGGGAGGGGAGGGGACCCCCCACCTCCACCCCCACCCCCGTTCGGTGGGTTAGAAGCCATGGCGGAGACCCCCTCCCCCCCCACCTCCTCCCTGGATCCTGTCGGTTAACCTGAAAGTATTCAGCGCAGTGCAACTTCTTCTAGGAAAGGAATAGTTGGGTGTGTGTGTGTGTGTGTTTTTTAATGCCTAGGTTGCAAGGACTTTAAAGGGGAGAGGGAAAGAGGGAGGGTCCGCTGCAAGGGACGGATGGGAGGGGGGTGGGGGGGAGGCCGCAAGAGCCTCCCAAAGGAAAACGCTGCCTTAAGGCTCCAGAACGGTGCGGTTCAGTGGTTAGAGCCAAAGGAGGCATCGGGGAGGCTCCTGGCATCCTTCCTTTTTGGGAGGGAGGGAGGGAAGGAAGGAAGGAAGGATGGACCGGCCGAGGGGTGGGGATTGGGTGGCAGAGTTGGGTGGGTGGGTTTTTCATCCGAATTCCGCCTGCCAGCCTTGAGTATGCAATGTACTTGTACGTATGACCTTGAGGAAAACTCGCTCGAGGTACGGCGTGCCTCCCTCCCTCCCTCGCGTGGAAAGAGGAGGGGAGGACGCGGTGGGCTTCCGCGCAAGCCACTGCAAGAGAGAGAGAGAGAGGAGCTTTTTCTCCCGCATCCCCGGAGAAAGGGGGTTTTCTCTTCTCCCTTCTCCCCCACCCACCTTCCATCCACCCACCCACCCCCCTAGACGGGAGTTTCATCTCCGCAGAAGAGGGTCTTCTTGGGGGTCAGGGGGCTCTCCCCCACCCCCGCAGAATTAGCCTCCTGCGAGCTCTGCAGGTGAGAGGAGAGGCGGGGGTCCGACTCAGGTCGCCGTTTAAAAAAAAAAAAGAAATCTCTGGGTGGGGAGGGGGGCGTGCATGGGTCAGGGTCGAACTCGTGGCCTCCCTCCCTCGGAGGGACTCCCCCTCGCGGTTAACCTTGAGACGCTACCTCGCTGAAGGCAGTCGCAGCTCCGGCGCGCCCACCCCAGCTGTAGTTTTTCCCACCGCCTTGTCATTCAGGGGCCGTTTGCATCGTTTGCCCACTGGGCTTTTCCCTTAGAAATCTGGAGAGGGAGGTGGGGGGGGGGTTGCTCCGCTTTGACAGCCCCATGAAACCTTCCCCTTTTCTTTTAAGGGAAGCTTGTGACGTTGGGGTACGTCTCCCATAACTCTTTCTCTTCTCTCCCCCCCACCCCTCAGCACACCCCTCTGCTTAAAAGGCCTTAAACACACACCTACACACCCCAATTTCATATCCAGGGCATAAATAAAGGTGTGGAGCAGCCTTCTCCAACCTAGTGCCCTCCAGATGTGTTGGGATACAGACACTCCCCCCCCCCTCAGCAACCTCCCTGTCCAGGTTGCCTTCAGCTTGGGAATCCCTGGGTGTCCAATGTTAGGGGGGCCATGTTCTTAGCAATTCTGTCAGTCCTCCCCTTCCGACCCTTGGAAAAATTAGCCCTTTGTTTTGCCATTGCATCATCCTTGGGTGAAGTGCACTCTGCACATGCCCAGATGCCAGACTTTTTATATATTCTTCAGCTGATCCAAACCAGACCCATGGGGAAGGGAAGGGAAGGGAAGGGAAGGGAGGGGAGGGGGCAGCCAGCCTCCCTCAGTATGCCAATTCCCAGGAATTTTGTCTGTCTTGACTTGGGATGAGTGAATCCCGTAGATAGGCTGGATGGATCTCTGTGCAACACGGAAGCAGAATCCTGCCTGAGTTGCTCTCCTGGCTGTAGAGGAGAATGCAAAGAGGTTCAGCCCTTTTTGGCTACTGACCCACAATGTGCTCATTTTGGGAAGCTCTGTTGCAAACCTCTGTCTCCTCCTGATGGGAAGAATTGCAACTGGGTTAGAGAGAACAATAGTGACTCAGACCCAGGGGGTCTGGCGGATGGGTGCGGGGTCAGAGACCTGCCTTCTTTCTCCTATGCAGACAAGGCAGCCTTCTCCCCTTGCCTTGCAGCCAGCGTGCCAAAAGCTGCCTCTGGGCAGGGTCAGCCTGGCAGAGAGGAGCACAGGTGGGTGGGGAGAGATGCCTCCTCTAAAGAAAGAGAGACCTCCAAAAAGGGGCTTGTCCAGTCGCAGTGCAGCCACCACCAAAGGTGCACCTGCTAAACTTATCCCTGTCATGCGGACTGCAACTCTTAAAGGCGCAGCAGCCCTTTTAAGCGGGACAGAGAAAGCAGCGGCATGGAGGCGGATGGGGGGGGAGGGAGAGAAAGCTGACTGTTGTTTTCCTGTTCTCTAGGCTGGCTGTCCCGGTAACTCTGCTGTCAGATGCCTTAGTGACAGAGATGGGAGTGTAGAAAGATGGCCCCCGGGGAAGAGTTAAGGGGGTCAGGCTGCGTGGGGAGAGGAGGACAGAGTTCACACTTACATGCCTGGCTTGTTCTGGCTGCCCTGTGGCTACAAGTTCCTTTGCAGTAACACTAATGGTTGCTGAGTGGCCGTGGTGCTCTTATCCCGGGGTGCCTGCGCCTCGCTGGAACAAGGGGGAGGGAAGGAGGGAAGGGGAGAAGCAGCAAAGGAGGACGATTCTTTCATGATAATATCTCTTGAGCAACAGCTAGAGGCAGCATCCGGAATATGGGAGCGTAGCAGGGCACCGGTGGGGAGGGGGAACAAGGGGGGGGGACGGAGGGGAGTCTGATTTCCAAAGGATGTCGCCTTTTCTGAGTCCTGCAATTAACAAAGTGGATTATTACGCAGTGGGATGTGTGTTTTTTGGACCCGTGAAGAACTCTGTTGTCATCCAAAAGCTTGTCTAGGTACGGCACCCTTCACTTGCTTTGTTAAACACATGCTGTTGATGTGTTTACGCATTTTCCAGAATTAACTTCAGAGTTTTTTGGCAGGAGACCGAAAAGGCCACTAATGAAGGAAGCGGTCTACTTTGCTTGCTGGGATCACCTGCCAGTTGAATCTGTGCCGTAAAGATCCACTTTATCACTGTTGTTCTTCTCTCTAAGCGGTGTTCTTCAGACTTCTTGCCAGCGTGACACACAGCCGCCGGGTCCCTAAGGAACGTACTGTGTTCACATAACACATTAAATCTAATTACTGGATTAATCCGTTTTCTGAATTTGCACACTAAGTTGAACGATCATCATCATCGCCCTAAACAGGCGGCGTTCGTGTGTCACACTAAGCTAATCAACACCAACACGCAAACAAATCTAAAAGTTTGGGGCATTGTGCAAATACAGCACCCCCTTGTTTTTAATGTATCTGGGTTATCCTATGGTGTGAATGTGGCACTGGTATGCTTGGTTCTCTGAATTTTTCTGTTTGGCAAAGATTCGGAAAAATATTCTAAAGCAGGGATTGGTCAAAGGAAGCCTGTGATCTAGTAGGTTATTCTTGGTTGGCCTTGGTGGATCTCTTGAAGTAGCTATAATGATCTTCTTAGCTCCACATATGTAGAGGGATATGTCTACGTTCTACCAAGCCTAGAAGACCTCAACAACCAGTAATTGGATCATTTGCTTGGTCTTGTCTTAGCATGTGGTGTGAATTGAGCCACAGTTCATGACTTAATGCGTTATGTAGGTAGACTCTGCCGGGTTTGTCTGAAAAAAAACCCTTGATTAAAATTATCTATAATTTAGTGTAATGGTTTTAATTTAACCACATTGTCAGCTATATTTTCCCTATCTCATCGATAGGGAAATATATATATTTCTCTGCTGCCCTCCAGAACTGCCGGGGGTTTGCGATTCCAAAGCTTGGGAATTCTCATAACTCTAGACAATATCAGGGCTTGGATAAACCAGGTTAGGAAAGGTCGATCTGCGGAACTGCGGGCTTAGGGTTACTTTGGCCCCTGAAATGGAGATGGTCAGAATTGTAGGTCAGGGTACCTCTCATAGTGCCAAGATAGAGAGTAATGACATAGGACAGCTGCATGCTTTTCGAGGGAGACCTATAACACATTTCCTTTGAGAGGAGTGAAATCCACTACCCTGTTTCCCTGAAAATAAGCCCAATCAGGCTTTTGAGCGCATGCGCTAAAATAAGCCTCCCCTCGAAAATAAGCCCTCCCTGAAAATATTTAAACACAGAGCTGGAAATCAGGTAAGACGTCAAGAGGAGCCCCATCTTGCTCCACACACCCCAAAATAATAAGACCTCCCCGAAAATAAGGCCAAGCGCTTATTTCGGGGTTCACAAAAATATAAGACAGGGTCTTATTTTCGGGGAAACGCGGTATTAGGATGCAGCTGTGGAGTTTCTTGCAAGATGTTCCTGAAAAACGCTAGTGGCTGCTCTGGTGTACGCAAGCCGATAATTTGGGTTTCACCCACAATAATCAAACCCAACGGTGGTGAAACCAGTGGGTTTGGGCTACCACCCTACGGAAGCCACTATCACCCGACGGATCAAGTGAAGCCCTAATCAAGCTGCTGTATAAATTGCATCTGGTGGATACCTTCACTTGGCCGAATGAAATCGCAGCATGGACGCAAAGCTAATTTTACAAAGCCCCCCCCCCCCCCCCGGACTCTTTGGGTCACCTAGAATAAGACACGGCGGTTCCTCCTCCCCTTTTCTGTTTTATTTTCCCCATACGCGCCTCCACTCCCCACACCCCACAATAGCTTCAAGTTCCCCTCGGTTCCTCTCTCTGCAAAAGATCTTGTGCAAGGGGTGTCGCGGGAAAGGGGGCCAAGAAAGCCAAATGGCAACCGTACAACCATGTGATCAAAGCTTTATCCCTTGTTACCATGTGTTACGGTACACATGGGGGTAGTGGGGGGAAGGAACGGTGCTTTGGTAGCATGGATTGGGCCTTGCCATCTTGGCATTTTTCCTTCTCCCCGCGGACACCCCTGGGTTTATGCCTACGATTCCCCCCCCCCCAAAATCTGTTCATGCGGTATAAATACAAAACAGATAACACTGAGCGTTTTTGTTGTTGAATCATTACCATTTCCACCCCACCCCTCTCTCCATCCTCTAGGCTGACCTCCCCCCACCACCTCTTTGCTTCAGTTTGCTCAATGTAGACCATGATAGATAGAGAGATAAATAAAGCAAAGCAAAACAACCTCTTTCTCTCCCACCCCCCACCCCCACCCCCTTTCACTTTTCCCGGTAAAATCCAACTGGCTCTACAAATGATAGAAAAGGATTATTCCTCCTCCCCTCCCTTCTCTCTCTCTCTCTCTCTCTCTCTCTCCCCATATATAAAAATAATTTTAAATGCAGCCATCTCATTGAGAAGCTGTGTGACTGAAATTTGGCAGGAGCAAAAGCTGGCCTAAGGGATGTGCCTTCTGTTGTCTCGGTGGAAATCCACTCAAATTTGCAGTGATCTCAAGTTGGCAAAGTTGCAAGGAGTGCATTTATCTGAATACTAATGCCCTGCCTTGCCTGTATTAAGCTATGCAAATGACTCTCCCCATTGCCTATCGCTGACACAGGCTTGGGAAGGGGGAGGGGGAGAGCTGGCCAGCAACACCAGGGATGATGGAGAAAGGAAAGGGGAGACCCCCCACTCACCCCCCCAACCCCCGCAAAGGCTCCATGTAGGAGGCTGACAAAGATGATCATCGGTGCGCCAGTGAACTAAAAATAAGCCCATAAGCATTGCCGTAACTCAAGGTGATCTTTTGAACAGCTCTCTGGAAGCTGACGTCGGGATGATGGGTGCGTCGTTTCCCGTGCATGCACACACACAAACACACACACACACACACACACAGGAGTATACAGACACGCACATTTCATCTGAACCAAATAACAAATTATTGAATGGCAAGAGAGAAGCTATTCAACCAGCTTTGGCCCGCCTCAGCTTTGAGAATGAGAAATGCAAGCTTTCCGGATGTGGCATTGCAACAATTCTCAGCCTCGTAAACTGGCACACCTATGAGGGACGCTTCCTGAAAGATCCCTGGATGGGTCCCTTTGACTTCCACGAAGGAGATGGCACAGGCCGACATCTTCCCAAGTTCCCGTCAACAATGTTATGTGGGGGGGGACGGACAGACATTCTCTGGGAGTTGGAATCTCCAGATATCTGGGGGAAGATTTAGTGAGAGAGTGCCATAGATCGCCCTTTAGATACCCTGCCAGAAGTATTGGAATCCTGTTACAAGAGATGTTTCTAATGAATCAAGTTGGAGATCAATGGACAAACCTCAAGACAAGCCCCTGCTGGATCAGAAGAAATTAGCTTCATCTTATCCAGCCTCCTGTTTTTTGTTTTTTTTTTCCTGAAACCAGAGTACTTATTAATTACATTTTATGTCCTTGCCTTTCTCCAGGGAGTTCAAGATTGTGTTCACCAGGGATGGCCGGAAGGTAGAGCAAGCTCTATTGTTGCACCTCCATGTGATTTGCAGAGCAGATCATCGGGGGGGAATTTTTACTCCCAACTGTTTAACAACTGTCACAACAGAGAGCGTGAACCCCCCACCCTCTAAATTAGACTGTGGAGATGAAAGTAAGCTAGAAAGAAAGAAAGTGGGGGGACCAAGGGCAGATCGGTTTATTTATCTTTAAATTTGGGGCCCTATCCTTTTTTTTCCACCGAGATGTGGGTTCCTCTTACCCACCTCTCTTTTATGGTCACCACAAACTGCTGAGGGCAGAAAGATGGTGGCTGATTCAATGCTCCCAAGGCTAAATTAACATTTTCTCATTGTCCTCCCAGTCCTAGGTCACTTCTGCAGTACTGAATTATAGCATCTTCGTCACATCACCCAAGCATTAGAATAGAATACCAGAGTTGGAAGGGACCTTGGAGGTCTTCTAGTCCAGCCCCTAGTTAGGCAGGAAACCCTACACCACTTCAGACAAATGGTTATCCAACATCTACTTAAAAACTTCCAGTGTTGGAGCATTCACAACTTCTGGAGGCAAGTTGTTCCACTGATTAATTGTTCCGACTGTCAGGAAATTTCTCCTTAGTTCTAAGTTGCTTCTCTCCTTGATTAGTTTCCACCCGTTGCTTCTTGTCCTGCCCTCAGGTGCTTCGGAGAAGAGCTTGACTCCCTCTTCTTTGTGGCAACCCCTGAGATATTGGAAGACTGCTATCATGTCTCCCCTAGTCCTTCTTTTCATTAAACTAGACATACCCAGTTCCTGCAACCATTCTTCTTCATATGTTTTAGCCTCCAGTTTCCCTAATCATCTTTGTTGCTCTTCTCTGCACTCCTTCTAGAGTCTCAACCACTTTTTTTTTTTTTTACATCGTGGCGACCAAAACTGAATGCAGTATTCCATGTTTGGCCTTACGAAGGCATTATAAAGTGGTATTAACACTTCATGCGATCTTAATTCTATCCCTCTGTTTATGCAGTCTAGAATTGTTGAAGCGATAGAGATGCTGTCCACATTACTGCTTAGTTTGGCAGAGTAATGACAGGGAAATTTGGAAAAAAAAATGCTCTAAATCTGTATGGTAGAAATTACCTTGATAACTCTAGCCATTACATTGCACTGACTTTCAATTCTTGCACTCAAAGCAACTTCTTGAATTAAGGGTGGCCTCTGAGATAACCTTCTTCCCTATTGCATCTGTGTTCCTGCCAGGTTCCAAGGCGTTCTTTGAAACTAGCTCTGGTTAGGGACTCCCAAGATAATAGCTGTCCGAAGTAGAGCCCACAGGTTTGTCTCCCTCTGTTATGGGCAAACTTGTGAAATAAGAGAAAGTGATAGGAATGGATTCCTATTAAAGCTAGGATGGAAACATCCAAATAGCCATTAGCAAAAAAAAAAAAAAAAAAATAGAACTATGACTTTCTACAGTGGTCATTCAGAATTTGGCAGTACAGGTAGACTTCAGAGCCATGATGGCGAACCTATGGCACGCGTGCCAGAGGTGGCACACAGCGCCGTTTCTGTGGGCACGCGAGCCGTCAGCTCAGCTGCGCCGCACATGCATGTGCTCCTCCCACCAGCCAGCTGGTCTTTGAGTCTCTGCTGTGCATGCGCGTGGGGCGGGGCGCATGCGAGGGGCATGTGCATTGCATTTTGGGGATTCGGGCACACATGCATGCGTTTTGGACACTCGGTCCGGAAAAGAAGGAACTTCTTGTACTACCAAGGAAAAGAGCCTTGGTAGTACAGTGGTCTAAAGCACCCTGTTATTAAGACCAGCTGCCTGCAATTACTGCAGGTTCGAATCTCGCCAGGCTCAAGGTTGACTCAGCCTTCCATCCTTTCTAAGGTAGGTAAATTGAGGACCCAGTTTGTGGGGGCAATAAGCTGACTTTGTATAAATATACAAAAGGATGAAGGCTATTGCTTAGTGCATTGTAAGCTACCCTGAGTCTCTGGAGAATGGCAGCATATAAATCAAATTAAAAAAAATAAAAAAAAATTTAAAAAAAAGGTTAGCCATCACTGCTTTAGAGCATGCTTAACCCTAAATCTGAACTAAGATTGTATAACTACCGTGTTCACATAACATACTGTATCCAAACAAATCATACTTTTCCTGAAAGCAGTCACCAAGTTCACACAACCTGCTAAAGGAGCCATTTGTTTCTTACAACGTAAACTAGAAACCACCCAACTGCTTATTACCTGAGGTTCAAAAGATAGTGCTCTGACTTCCAAACATGAATTGGAATACAGGGAATTCTCGGCTTACAACCATAATTAAGGCCAGAATTTTCATTGCTAAGCAAGGCGGTCGTCAAGTGAATCACATCTGATTTTTATGACCTTTAGCACCATGGCTGTTAAGTGAAGCACTGCAGTCCTAACAGAAATCCAGCTTTGCCTGTCAACTTTGCTTGTTGAAAACCAGTTGCAAAGGTCGCAAATGGTGATTATGTGACCCCAGGATGCTACAACCATCGTAAATACAGGCCGGTGGCCAACTGCTGTGAATTTTGATTGTGTGGCTGTGAGGATGCTACAGCAGTTGTAAATGCAAGGATTGGGTTTCTTTCGGTGCTACTGTAACTTCGAACAGTTGCTAAATAAACTGTTTTAAATTGAGGACTATCTATAATCCCTCCTCTTCCTTTTCCTCCTCCTCCTCCTCCTTCTTCTTCCTCTTCCTCTTCCATTTCCATCATCGGACATTGGCAATCCTGTTTTTGTCAACAGTCGCATGAAAAAGTGCTGCTGAGTTTTGTCCTAACCAATCCCTTAGATTTTGAAGCCATGATGATAATACGATATAATCCATGGCTTTTTAAAAAGAAAAACAAATCTAGAATTGAATTGAATTGAATTCTTTATTGGCCAAGTGTGATTGGACACACAAGGAATTTGTCTGGATGCATACGCTCTCGGAGTACATAAAAGAAACGATACATTCGTCAAGAATCATAGAAATAAGCAATAAGGGTAGAAATAAGCAATCAAATCCTACTAGGAAGCAATCAATATAAATCGTAAGGATACCAGCAACAAAGTTTTGGTCATACAGTCATTAAGTGGGGGGAGATGGGTGATAGGAACGATGAGAAGATTAATAGTAATGCAGACTTAGTGAATAGTTTGACAGTGTTGAGGGAATTATTTGTTTAGCAGAGTGATGGCGTTCGGGAAAAAGCTGTTCTTGTGTCTAGTTCCTTCTTTCCATGTTGGTATATATAAGTGCTTTGGAGAGGGAGCGATATAGAATCTGTCCCCATATGTTAATCTGCGAATACAGTTTGCAGTGGCTATAAAAGCTGATAGGCTATAGAAGCTGACCTTGGTCATCTTAGGGTGGAGGCAAAAGAGTAGCTGGCTGGAGTTTTTCCCACTCATCCCCAAGATTTTCCTGCCGGGCCCTTTTCAAACATTTCTTTTTGGGGGGGTGACTTGGGTTGTAGAGCTGAGTGTGTATCCTCAGATCTTGTTCCATCACCACAGCTGGCACGGGAAGGGCAGCATTACAGCAGAGAGGAGCTGATGCTCACACTAATGAGCTGTTAAGTCTTGGGGTGAAAATATAGAACACCTGTCTCCTCTCTGGAAATGTGGAGCCCTTCTAAGTCCATTTACACTATATAAAGCAGATGTTGCTGCTAGACAAAATAAAGCCTTTTATTTCAGATGTGGTGTGCAATGTGTGTTTTCTGAGCCTCATTCTCTGTCACAAAGTAATTGTCTGCCCCCTTAATTTCCTGCGGCGGTAAACATTTGGATTGATTTTTAAACACGTCTGGTGAGATGCTTTAAGATAGCCATTGATTATTACCAAGTAAAATTGTTGCAGGAAACAGAAAGATTGAATTTTCCCAAGAGGAGGGGGTGGGGGGGAGATACCGAAGACTTCAAAAACTGCAATTATTATATGCTTAATGGCCGCTAGATCGATTGGCAGGAGCCCAAAAGATTGGATGATTGCTGGAGATAATTTCACAGGGAGTGAAGGATTCAAAAGGTTGGGTCTCGCCTCGGAGCTCCCCTTTTTTCCAAATCCACAGACTTGATTAGACATACCGATAGAAGCCTCCAAACCTGTTTGATGGCCAAAAAGCCCAGCCCAACCCAACCCAATAACACAAACTGGATTAATGACAGCATTTGACATGAGGGGAGATTCTTGCTCTCAAGACATGGTTTATCCCAGGGCAAAACCATTATTTTAGAGCAGTATTTCACAACCTTATCAATTTTAAGATGTGTGGACCAACTCTCAGAGCTGGCTAGGGAATTCTGGGAGTTGTCAGCATCTGAAAGTTGTCAAGGTTGAGAACCACTGAATTCAAAAAACAGCCAGGACAAAAAAAAAAGGATATGATTAGGACAGTGGCATTTCTAGATAGTCCTTTTTTTTTTTTTTTTTTAATTTGATTTATATGCCGCCCTTCTCCGGAGACTCAGGGCGACTTACAATGCGTTAAGCAATAGCCTTCATGCTTTTGTATATTTATACAAAGTCAGCTTATTGCCCCCACAATCTGGATCCTCATTTTACCTACCTTAGAAAGGATGGAAGGCTGAGTCAACCTTGAGCCTGGTAAAATTCGAACCTGCAGAAATTGCAGACAGCTGTGTTAATTACAGGGTGCATTAAACCACTGCACTACCAAGGCTCAAGGCTCGTAAATCAAGTCCTTGATTTACGACCACAATAGAAGCCAGAATTTCCGTTGCTAAGCCAGGCAGTGATTTTTATCACCTTTTTCGCCATAGATGTTAAGCGAATCACTGCCGCTGTTAAATGAATCACCTAGTCACTTTTTTTTTTTTTCATCAAGCCGGCCTGGCCTAAATCTTCTCCCCTTTTAAATATAAATTTTAAATATAAATTTTAATTTGTTTTAAATTATGGGGTATTTTAAATTCAGCCAAATTATTTAATTCGTTTTTAATCTATTTTAAATTTTTGTATTTATGTGTTTTATCTTGTGGCTGTTCACCGCCCTGAGTCCTTCGGGAGAAGGGTATAGAAAAATAAATAAATAAATAAATAAATAAATAAATAAATAAATAAATAAATAAATAAATAAAACTGGCTTCCACTTTGCTCGTTGGAAGTCAGCAGGGAAGGTCGTAAAATGGGGACCACGTGACACCTCCCCCTCTCCGGAACACTGCAGCGAGCATAAATACATGTCGGTTCCAAGAATCTGGATTTTGGTCACGCAACTGTAGAGACGCTGCAATAGTTGTGGTGAGTGTGGGGACCCGTCGTAAGTCACCTTTTCAGTGTCTTTGAACGGTCACTAAGCAAATGGCTGTAACTTGTCATTTTTTAAAGATAGGTCATGTGTCAGGGCACATGATTGTCGCCTTGTGCACGGCACAGATGATTCCAGAACTTGGGTACCGCTCCACCAAAGTATGGGTTTGATGTCTTGGGAGGAGTTCAGATTGGGAATATATAGCTCTACTGCCAAACCAGAATTTTTGCAGAATCTTACAAGTACTACATGTCCTGGTAGCCTTAGATGACCAGAAATTGTATTCGGTAACTAATGGAACTCCACAATAGAAAGAGTAAGCAGAAGGTAGAGAGATAGGTGGTTATATATGCTTCTTCTACCTGTGGTTTGATTTCTATGCTAATTACAAAGGTATAAAGGCAGGAGACAGAAATGGCCTTACCTACTATTGGTTTTGGCACTGCCTACGGATGGCATAAGACTTAGGAGGCTCTAAAGAAATCACTTTTCAAGAGAAAAAAGGTCCCCCAGTCTCCATTCCTCAACGATAAGGATGTTGTGTCTCAGACATTGGAATTTGAAACTTGTGGAGCAGAGTTGATGGATATAAGGTGGCGCAGTGGTTAGAATGCAGTACTGCAGGTTAACTCTGCCCACAGCTAGGAGTTTGATCCTGAGAGGCTCAAGATTGACTCAGCTTTCCATGCTCTCGAGATCAGTAAAATGAGGACCCAGGTTGTTGGGGCCAATAGGCTGACTCTGTAAACCGCTTAGAGAGGACTGTAAAAGCACTGTGAAGTGGCATATATAATATATCTATTATATATATAATATATATAATGTACTTATGCTATATGTTATGAATTGGGACATTGCCAATCAGTGACCTACATAAAAAGGCAGAACTGGTAGTTTGGGCAGGAACCAAGAATATGACTCGGTAATAAAAAAATAAAATAAAATAAAATAAAATAAAATAATAAAAAATAATAAAATAAAATAATAAAATAAAATAAAATAATAAAATAATAAAATAAAATAATAAAATAAAATAAAATAAAATAAAATATGCAAAATGAAAGCTGGGAAACTAATCAGCAATCTTGGCATTTGTTAGTGCTTTTGTTTGGGGTGAATTTTCACCCTCTGTCCTGGACATTTGGGGAAGATTTGAGAAGAGGGAAAAATTCTGCCATATACAGTTTTTCAGAGCAATGTTTTAAAGTTTTGTAGGAAATGCTACCGTATGAACTTCAGAAGCCTGGACTCCAATTCCCAGAATTCCCCAGCCAGCATAGGGGAATTCTGGGAGTTGAAATACATACATCGGAAAGTTGCTGGGGTTGAGAAATGCCATCCTAGACCAAAATTCAAATAACAGCTGCTGGAGACCAGCTGATGATGCTGAGAGTTATGCTTGCCTCTTTGAGACTGAGGGGGTGGCAGTGGACTCCATAATGTAGGTTTAAACCTAACAATGCCAAGAGATTGACTTTTTTACATTTGAAAATCTGCACGGAGTTTTCAGAAATTAATACAACTTGCGTATGCATATATCCCCTTAAGAAAATACGAGTGTTTCAATAGAAAATATCCAATATACGTTGGTACCACGTAGAAAACGGTGAACAAGGGACTTGCAGTCGTTAATTCTACTACCTGGTTACCAACAGTTTGATGGTTAGTGCCTACCTACTTGCTGTTCTCCATCCTGAGGATTCTCTATGATTGACCTGGACTTGGTTAGCCTTTAAAATTGAAGATAGCTTTTACTTTTATTGAAGGCGACATTAAAATAAAGCAAGCAATTACGCTCATGAGTTTGTGAGGAAACCAAGCTTCGGGGAGATCCTAACAGGAATCTGAAACCTCTCCATTCATTTGTCTTTCCTGTTAGCTGCTCTAAATTCTTAAATGTTCCCTTCCACAATCCCAATCCCATGTTGGCGGAGACATCTGGAGGTGCAGTACCAACGCATCTAGAAGTGCGCGAGGGTATATTCCATACATAACTGCTAGCTTCACTCCGTTTTGGAGGCATAAACTAATATATCATTGATATTTTGAACGGAAACCACACACTTTGTCTTAACAGCTGGACCAAGGGGCTGGACGTAAGTGCTTAGAGGATTTTCATAGGCCATGTAATTCAGGGCAGAGGGGAAGGAGGAGAAGGAGTAGCCAGCTTTATGGGGACAAATGCACAAAATTAACATCTGTTGGCTTCTGGGAATGACCTAATTTCAGGTCTGAGCTGATGCCAGGAAGCTATGGCAACATATACTGCAGGGGTCTGCAAAATCCGTCAGCACAAAGGACTCATAAATAGCAAAGGTGTGTCCTTGTGGCCAGGACTGGCACATATCAGGACCATAGTGAAAAGGCCATGTTGGCTTTTCCCACCAAATCAGGTGGTGAAGGACGTGGAGGAGATCCAGTTGATCTCCCATAAGAACAGAAAGGGGATTGGGGAGAAGGGGGAACTGTCCTAATGTCTTGCCACACCCGGGTTGGTCAGCTCATGTAAAACTATAAGGAATGTCTTTATCCCTCCTCTCAATTTTAAATATACAGGGGGTCTTTGACGTACAATAGTTCATTTAGTGACCGTTCAAAGTTACAACAGCACCGGGGGGAAAAAGTGAGTTATGGCCAGTTTTCACACTTACGACTGTTGCAGCATCCCCGTGGTCACGTGATGAAAATTCAGACTGTTGGCAACTGACTCATATTTATGATGGTTGCGGTGCCCCAAGGTCATGTGATCCCCTTTTGCGACCTTCTGAGAAGCAAAGTTGACAAGGAAGCAGGTTCACTTAACAAATGTGAAAAAAAATGGGATCATGCGATCATTGTTTTCGACTTTCCCAGGAGGCTTCCAAACAAGCAAAATCAATGGGGGAAGCCAGATTTGCTTAATGACCACATCAGAGGTGGGTTTCAGCAGGTTCTGACCAGTTCTGGAGAACCGGTAGCGGAAATTTTGAGTAGTTCGGAGAACCGGTAGTAAAAATGCTGACTAGCCCCGCCCCCAATCTATTCTCTGCCTCCCAAGTCCCAGCTGATCGGGAGGAAATGGGGATTTTGCAGTATCCTTCCCCTGCCACGCCCACCAAGCCACACCAACAGAACCAGCAGTAAAAAAAATTGAATCCCACCACTGGACCACATGATTCGCTTAACAGCCATGGTGATTCACACGGTGGCGCAGTGGTTAGAGTGCAGTACTGCAGGCTACTTCTGCTGACTGCCGGCTGCCTGAAATTTGGCAGTTCAAATCTCAGCAGGCTCAAGGTTGACTCAGCCTTCCATCCTTCCGAGGTGGGTGAAATGAGGACCCAGATTCTTGGGGGCAATAGGCTGACTCTCTAAACTGCTTAGAGAGGGCGGTAAAGCAGTATATAAGTCTAAGTGCTATTACTATTAATGACCACCCCAAAAAATACTACTGTAAAATCAAGTATGGCTCACTAACCACATAGCTTAATGCTGGAAGTTCTCGTCCTAACTGCTCGTAAGTCAAAGACTTATCTTCATGTATGTATTCTGAATCTTACATACAGCATTTTTATGGAGCCTTTTCACTATAAACTATTATCTGCAAAGTGGCAGTGGGAGTTGAAAAGGGCCCTGTGAGGTTCCCCCAGAATATTCTTCCAAGCCCAGATTCCCTTCTCTGTAAACTTGGTGGAACATTTCCAACTTACGGGTGGAAACAAAGGATTCAGAGGGGTGGTTGCCGAGGCGAGGGGCATGTGTGGGTCAGAAGTGGTGGCAGAGACACTGAGTGGGAGAGATATGTCAACCAGACAGGAGGGCTGGCGGAACTGATGGCAATTGAATGAGCCCTTGATACAAAGGGTCTATTCTCCAGCCCCCCAATTCGGGCCCTCTCAAGCTGCCAGCTCTGGCAATTCTCCCTCCCAGCTTACAAAGTGACAATATGGCCACACACACCCTCTCTCTCTCTCTTTCTCTCCTTCCTGGCTTACTTCTGGAAGATTTTCTGGGCAAAAGAGAATCAGTTTGGCGATTCAGCCACGCCTCAGTTCTACAAAGCCCAGAAGGTCACCTACGAAGGCATTTCTGGTCCAGCAGAGAAAAGACGCTATTCAACGCCAAGTCAAGGGATGGCTTTTCCGAGAATCCCTGAAACGGATGATGCATTTGAATGGATGCTTTAGATTTTTACTCTGCCTGTCCATACGGGAAGAGGTGCTCCTTGTGACTTAAGAAGATTCCCACTGGCAAGAGTCCAGTTCCCTAAACCAGGGGTCCCCAACCTTTCGGATCTCAAGGACCACTAAATTCATAATTTTAAATCCCATGGACCACTAATATGATCCGCCTAATGACCGGCTGGGTGGGCGTGGCTAGGTGGTCATGTGATTAGGTGGGGGCAGCCAACTGAATGTCATTCACATCGAGGGACACCTCGCCAATCTCTACTCACCCCTCCCCTGCCAGCCAATCCTCACCCAGGCTCCTTAGGGCCCCAACAGGAAGCAGTTGTTGGAGCTAAGCAGCCACCATAAGAAAGAGTTGGCAAAACAGCTGGCTCAGTTCAAATTGGATCTGGCCGAGAAGGAGGCTCAGCAGAAGCACCTCACTCAGGACTACGAGCATAGGCTTTCCAAGCAGAGAGAAGACCTGCAGGAGTGCAAGGCGAAGCATCGGCGCCTGGAGGCTCAGCGGGCTCAGATGGTCAGCCAGTTCCAGGCTATGATGCAGTCTCACTGGAACGAGGCCCTCCGGCTCTTCGCCACCAGCGGCGCTTCCCTCCAGCCTTTGGCCAAAGCCCCACACCAGGAAGCCGAAGCAGACCCCAAGTCAGAATTTCTGCCTCCCTCCAACCCACACAAAAAGACCCTGAAGGGGGAGACTCTCTGTAGCAACACAAACTTTCATTGCACGTATCCAGCCCAGGGGCCGTAGTTTGAGGACCCCTGATTTAGTCCAATATTTAAAAATGCAAATAATTTTTCTGCAGACCACCAAAATTTTCTCACGGACCACCAGTTGGTGACCTCTGCCCTAAACGATGTTCATAAAACACCTGGAAAAGCCACAGCTGACATTTTTTCTTGAACGAATGTCGGAAGCAACTTTATTCCGCTATTTCTCTTGGTCTCACAACCATTCAAGAAGATTGAGATCTGGTGATGAGTATCGATGTATTTATTTGTCCCCGACGTATCATCGCCTCCACACCCACTTTTTCCCTTCTTCTTTTTTGCCATTGACGGACTGCTCCCATTGTTCTTCCTTTTCTTTCTTTTTTTATAGCCACTTTTTTGCAAAATGCGGCTCAGCCTCAAACCCCCTTTTTTTTCCCCCCCGATCTTCATCATAGGAAATTTTTTCCTTAATTAGGTTGCCTGGCAGGGAATCAGTTTTGTGACTGCAGAGCCATAGCAGAGATGGAGGGAGGGAGGGAGAGAGAGAGAGAGAGATGGGCAGGAGGGATAGAGAAATATGTATACCAACCACATAAAATATCCTGGTGGACTTTTTTTTTCTTTTTTCTTTTTTTTTGCACATTCACACTTTTACGGTTGGGGAGAAAAAGTAGACGTCCTGTTTTTTTTCCAGAGCTGAGGAACAAGGGATTATCCAGAAATGGCTGAGGTGGAGAATTCACTGCCTTTGGCAGGCCACGATATCTTTCGCTCTCAATTCTAATTAATTCCCAAAGGTGAATTTCTTTCTGAACCCTCTGGGCTAACTTTTGCCTGGGTGGAGGAGCGACTCGGCCTCCCCTCGGATACCTCTCTCTAGTTCCGTGGGGTGGACAAGAGTTATGTGTGCTTTCATTCCCCCCCTTTTTTTTCCCCTGCAGTTTTGGCACAATGGACTGCAGATTTCACGCCTATTACCAGGCAGAAATTCAGCAGTTCAGTTTCGCCTCTGTGCCGCTTCAAAAGGGATTTGCTGTGAAGCATGGAAATACGAGGCAAGGGCGTCCTAGAGCCTGAGGGATGTGATGTGGGGAGGGAGGGAGAGAACCAATGTTGTGGGGGGGGAATATAAGTGTTTTGGAACGGGTTATACTTGGTTCTCAGCAGGCCTCCGTTGCAGTAACCATTGGGCCATTGCTTCTTTCTTTGCAAAAGCACCAAATGCCTTCCAGATGTTTTTGGATTTATACCCATATCAACTTCAGGCAGCCTGGCCAGTGGCAAGAGGCTCTGCCTGTTGTGGTTTAAAATAACAGCTCTTGCACTATAGCATGTTAAGAGGAGAGGGCCCATCTCGCTCTAGGTGGTTTCGCACAATGTAGTTTACCCACTTCCGTATCTGGTGGCTCCATTCACCACAAATGCTAAGCCGGATTGGTTGCAATCTTGGTTAGGCTTATTTTTTATGGCTTGCCAGGTTGCCTGAGCCCAGACATTAATTTACAAGCCAGTACACTCTTGTTGTTAGTTGCAAAGTCATGTCCGATCCATCACGACCCCATGGACAACATTCCTCCAGGCCTTCCTGTCCTCTACCATCCTCTGGAGTCCATTTAAGCTCACATGACTCCATCCAGCCACCTCATTCTCTGTCGTCCCCTTCTTCTTTTGCCCTCAATCGTCCCCAGCATTAGGTTCTTCTCCAGTGAGTCCTTCCTTCTCATTAGGTGGCCAAAGTCTTTGAGTATCATCTTCAGGATCTGGCCTTCTAAAGAGCAGTCGGGGTTGATCTCCTCTAGGACTGACCGGTTTGTTCGCCTTGCAGTCCAAGGGACTCAGGAGTCTTCTCCAGCACTCTACAAATCAGCAACAACAAAAAAAAGTTAATTAAAAAACTAAGTTTTTGTTATTAGGAATACAACCTTGGAGAACCTGGCTGCCTCTTACATCTATCTTGATATCTGCATTCCTGGTGCCTCCTGTTGATCTGGGTTCATTGATCAAAGCCATTCATCTATTTCAGATGTGTGGGGACTGCCCACCTCTTGAGTTAATCTGAGGCGCCTTTGTTTCTAATCTTAACTTGTTTTGTGGAGGCACCTGGTTCTCATGCCAAAAGAACTTGCTCAAGATAGATGATAAACAGTTTCTGCCTCTTCTCACAGTCTATTCCTGTTCTCCTGATAAGTCATTACATTCAGACACTTCTTGTGAGTCCTGCCCTCCCAAGCTGTCAACAGAACCCAGATCTGCTAACTTCTCACCAGCCTCAGAGATGTAGGCCCAAATATGGCTTTGTGCTGCGGACTGGAGGTCCTTCGTGGGATGTTCATTCCACGATTTAAAACTAAACACTTGTCAGATGTGTTCCTAATGGTTCCTAGGAGAAGGTGAAACATAACAATAATTGAAACATCAAAACCATCTCTCTTTCCTCAATTCACAAAATAGAGCAGACACACACAGCTTTGGAGAATGTGACACGCACGTACGCACACACACCCCGCCGCCCATCCCAAGTTCACATAATTACTCAGCTATTCATTCTGTGAGTGACAGGCTGTCATCATTATTTTTGAGATGGAACAGTGGAGTGTCTTTCAAAGGCTTGGAGTCACTTGAAAGACTCCACTTTTCCTTGTCCATTTCAGCTCTGAAGAGAGAAAGAAATGTACTGTGGTTAGAAAGAAAGAGCTCAATCGTCTCTCTTTCCATCCCACCCTGCTGCCTGGTCTTTTCAGCCACTGCACCCCTACTTTTCCAGAGCTCCCCGTTCAATCCCCTTCCATGGCCATGCAGCTTCCATTTGTCTTCTGCTATTTGCAGAGGCTCTTGCTGGCACAGTACTTGTGGTCTCATACATCGGAGTTGCATTAGCCAGAATTGGAAAACGGTAACTTCTCTATAGCAACCAGCAGAAGTTCCTAGAGCAAAGAGGGGCTTCCAGGGTCATAGATGGTGAACTGAACTACAGCTGTATAGGATGCTCTTGTGAGTGGTGGAATGCTCTTGAAAGTCTCCAGATGAAAACCCCAGGTAGATGCCTTCCTTTGGTTGGTCATAAGAGTGTGTCTGTAGGTGTATTTGTAAATGAGAGAAATGTAGACAATTTACCTAGGAATACTGTTGACTCACATTTTAGGAGACCTTTGACAAAATGGTCTCAAAGGAACCGTGTTTCCCGCCGCTTCTTTCTTCCCATCTGTTTGTTCCACGAAGGACATCCTTGCCTAGAGGAAACATCAAGGAAGATGGAACTGCTAATCCATCTCTTGGTTTCTGTCACTAGCTCCAAGCTTAAAGAGAACAGGTGACACCAGACAGAATCAGGAAAGATCAGAGGCCCTAGAAACCAGTGGTGGGATTCAAAAAATTTTTACTACCGGTTACTACCGGTTCTGTGGGTGTGGCTTGGTAGGCGTGGCAGGGGAAGGATACTGCAAAATCCCCATTTCCTCCCAATCAGCTGGGACTCGGGAGGCAGAGAATAGATGTGGGCGGGACCAGTCAGAGGTGGTATTTACCTGTTCTCCGAATTACTCAAAATTTCCGCTACCGGTTCTCCATAACTGGTCAGAACCTGCTGAAACCCATCTCTGTTAGAAACTCAGGAGCAGTTCTTCCTACTCGGAGTAGCCAATTGTCATCTCTATTCATTAAGGATGCACAATATGTGCTGAAACTATGCTTCTTTTTGGAGTGGTGTCACGGGAATGGGTGATTTGGCATAGAAACTAACTTTGACTTGATTCGATTTACAATGAATTAAAACCAATCAATTACATCCGTCAGTATGATTTTTTAATCATTATGGACTTCTGTTCCATTAACCACTGGAACCAGGTACCATCCAAAGCATTCTGAAAGCTACACTGCAACCCTCATGGCTACGATCAGCCACTCCCGCTCTAAAGTCTTAAGTCTAAATTGCATCAACAGTTCGGAGACACGAAGAGGTTCTTAACACCACTTGCAATAATCAGACCGGTTCTACATTTCTTGATGCTCACGATGATAGGCTTAAGAATTCATATCAGTTGCCAGCAAGGTTCACTTCAATGTTTCTCAGAAGGTTGATCAGCTGAACCTGGTCCTGCTTCTCTCTCTGGAGTATCTAAAAGCCCAAGAGAAGTGGGTTATTCTGCCTTTCTGACTGCCATCCAGGCCTTTGTCTTTAGCCGATTCTGTGTCGGCAGTCTTCTTGACCCTCTTGAAGGGATTATCCCACTATTCAGATCCTAGTGGAGTGAGTAAACTTCTCAACAATAGAACAAAAGGCCAGCCCTTATTGGATTGCAGTTAAACAGGCTTTACGTCGGAGGGATCTGTGTCACAAAACAGGCTCCCTTCAGCTCCTTGAATCTTTAACAGCTTCCTGGTGGTCAAAAGGGGCCGGGAGTAGATTCGTCAAGGGCAAACAGCTTTTCATGGGTAACTAGATTTATTTCAGCTAAGAAATTATCCTAACTTAATTCTTCTGGGTGTATTGGACTACAAATCCCATTTTCCCTAACACAAGTCAACCTAATGGGATTTGCAGACCTACAGATCCCAGGGGAAGACATCTGCGTGGGAACACTTGTTTGCCCTCAAGGTACCAAGGAACTTATATTTGAAGGATATGGATCTGTGTTGTCATTCATGAACATTTATGTAGTTGTGATTGGACGATGCTGGGTCCAATCAGCAATCAGTATGGAGAAACTATGACATTTGTTTGCGTAAGAGACCTCTTGAATGGCGGCAGCGCTCATTTTAAGAGTCTGCCTACATGAGAAGCAGCAGTTAACAGAATAAAAGCATAACAGAGTTAGAAGGGACCTTGGAGATCTTCTAGTCCAACCTCTTGGTCAAGCAGGAGACTCTATACCATTCTGGACAAATTGCTGTCCAATCTCTTCTTAAAAACCTCCAATAATGGAACATCTACAATTTACGAAGACAAGCCATTCCACTGATGAATTGTTCTCACTGTCGGGAAATTTCGCCTTAGTTCTAGGTTGGAATCTCTCTTTTTTCCATCCATTACGTCTTGTCCCTGCCGTCAGGTCCTTTGGAGAATAGGTTGTTCCCCCTCTTCTTGGTGACAACTCCTCAGATATTGGAAGACTATTATCATGTCACCCCAGTCCTTCTCTTTATTAGACTAGACCAGGGGTCTGCAACCTTAAAACACTCAAAAGAGCCATTTGGACCCGTTTCCCACAGAAAAGAAAACACCGGGAGCCACAAAACCCTTCCCGTGCCTGACTATTTCTTGAGCGGCCACAAAACTAGCATATATAGCTGAATTAAACGTTCTGTTTTCTTCTGAAACTTTTCTTTTCTTGGATTTATCCATGGTTGGTCTACCAGGGGTTGAAAAGCTCAATAAATTGTGTGCCGGCGGGTGTCGCACATTGGCGGTTGTGACGCATATTTTGAGTGACAGGGAGCCGCAGCAGAGGGGTGAAAGAGCCACATGTGGCTCCAGAGCCGCAGGTTGCTGACCCCTGGACTAGACACACCCAGTTCCTGTGTTTTAGCCCCCAGCAGCCTAATTATCTTTGCTGCTCTTCCCCATACTCTTTCTAAAGTCTCTTTTTTGTTTCTTTATAAATCTATTTCATTCTTTCATTAAAGAACAGGATTCAAAAGTACAACGCCCTCCGTAAATGAATGGAATAATAAGATCAATCTTACAGGCCTTCATGGCTTAGGCCCAGGAAATTTGTCGGACCATCTGCAACCAGCAACAGCTCCCCATCACCTGGTGCGTTCTCACAGGGAGGGCCTACTCAGGGTGCCATCGGCTAGACAGTGTCGACTGGCGACCCCTATAGGTAGAGCTTTCTCTGTGGGTGCTCCCACCCTCTGGAACCAACTTCCTCTGGGGCGCCGGTTGGCCCCTGACCTCCGCACCTTCCGACGCGACTTAAAGACATGGTTGTTCAACCTGGACTGGGGGCGTTAACATGTATTTTAATATTAATAGTTAAATATTAACTCCAACTGTCTGCAATTAGTAAGTTCGAATCTTGCCAGGCTCAAGGTTGACTCAGCCTTCCATCCTTTCTAAGGTAGGTGAAATGAGGACCCAGTTTGTGGGGGCAATAAGCTGACTTTGTAAAATATACAAAAGTATGAAGGCTATTGCTTAACGCATTGTAAGCCACCCTGAGTCTCCGGAGAAGGGCGGCATATAAATCAAATTTTTTAAAAAAATGTTTTATTGGATATTTTATTATTGTCAGCCCTGAGTCCTATGGAGATAGGGCGGCATATAAATAAAATAAAATAAATAAATAAATCTACCCATCTATTCACACGCATGTCACCATGATCCTGTTGACTGTCCGCTCCTGCCTTGATTTAAGTAGAAAGAAAAGTTCTATGATTCTAGTCCTCCGATAGTACATTGGTATGCGCACACCTGTCCGTGTCCAATTCTGGAGGTCTGCCAACTCTGAGCTACCTTTAAATGCATTTGCCAAGAGCGACGCAGAGAAGGCAGGAAAGAAAAGTAGTTTTGTAGGAGTACTGTGGAGCACAGCAGAACTTTTCTTGGCCGAAGAGCAAACTCGCAGCGCAGCAGGCTGCACCTGAGCATCTGTGT